>NW_017804810.1:385682-415777 GCF_001891065.2 Hippocampus comes
TAGTTTCAGTTGTGAGCCACCGCTTTCAGTATACCATTAGTGGGGATTAGCTGCTGTTCTGGTCCGAGTTATTTGTCTGAGTCATGTTGATGTCGTTTTGTTTTTGAAGTGGAAGTGCGTGCGTATGATGTCATCCCGTGCGTGTGCATGCGCGTGTGAAATGATGTCCCTGCTCTGTCCGCCGGGTGTTGATCCCCTTATCGATTGGTGAAATCAAAGATGCCCTTGTGCTTGTGTAGCGGTGTGACGTTTCTGCACTGAATGTTTAAGCTCCCCTCTCGTTTTGATACGGGATGTAGCTTATTGGTGGACGGAAAGTTAAGCGCTCCAAAGTGTGAAAAATGTAAATGAATTGCAAAGAGAAGCGTTTCGGGACAGCGATATGATGATGCAACTCCCCGCACTACATAAAAGTCGAAAAAAAAAACCACCACACGGGACAATGAGCTTGAATTTCACAGGGATGTCTGAGATCGGCGCTACAGTTGCCTCAGACTGTGAGATTTCTAATTAGCGTTCGATACGGCTCCTACTTGATGATGTATAATATAATGAAACTTAATTAGCTAATGGGAAAAAAGCTGCCAAGACCACAGCATTGATAAGTGGGCATGCCCGTGCATACTGTGTTCAGACACACACTCAAGCATACACTCGCATACTCTTGAGATATATATACGTATTCCATATCACTAACCGTATCACACCTAAAATTTTCAATTGACATCTATTTTTCATCAAACAACACTCTGAAGGCGTTTCCAAAAATCAGGCCCACCCAAAGTGTCCTTTACTCAAGTCTCGATGGCAGCTGCAGACATTGTTTACTTCAGGTTGAATTGTTCTGCCTGTCACTCTATGCCACTGGCATAGATGGGGCAAAGTGAACTTATTTATATTCGATCATACTTTATGATTTATTTACGAGGCTTCCCCCCTTGCGACATGTTTGTTGAGCCACACGGCGCCTTATGACGCATGAGGACGATTCCGAATGTTTTACTGTGACAAATCGGCAGTGCGGCTGCGCCACTTGGATTGGCTGAGGAGATGGCGAAAACTAATCCCCCTGGTGACTCACACACTCCTCTTCAGCTGTTCCCCACTGGATATATCGAGCCAATAGATGTCTCTCCTGTTACTTTGTCTCCAATCCAAGTAGCGCCGCTGCTTCTCCAGAATAACAGGCCCCGGTGTTATCTCCTCGAGTGATCGTCCGTGTTGTTACCTTTCTATTTGTTCAGGTCTGCGGTGATTACTTTCGCTGCTGGCCAAATGTCAAGTGCTGTTTTTAGTCAGAGGGAAATAGCCGGTTGCAGCGGAGAGATGGCGCCCCATTCATCTCTTTTCCTACCTGTTGAACGTGTCATTTCTCCCTTTGCACCTCTGCTACCAGGTCTCCTTTTTTTGTTCCCTATTTTCATTGTCTCATTCGCATCCCGTGCTAATTGGGAAAGCTTGCGGCGATGCTGAAACGCTCTGTCCAGGATGAGGATTCCGTTTTGATCGATACTGTGGGAAAGACGACTTTCAATTTGTTCAAAATGGAGAGCGACGTGAGTTGTTGCTATTGAAAAGATCCGATTTTAGGCCAGGCCACGTACGACTCCACTTTAGTTGAATCTAACCAGTTTGGATTGCGCGGGTGTACGTCATGTTGTGCAAGAGTGACAAACTCTCAGAGGATCCCACTTCTGGGCTTTTGGCGGTGTTGAGACACCAAGAGGTACATGCTCTGAGAGGAAAAGACACCCCGATCGGATTCCTGCTTTATAAACGTGTTTGCATACAAATCACCTTGAAGTATTTTATATCGAGCTTCTTGAAAGAGCCGTGCGAGGTTTTAGTTGCACCGTTCAAGCCTCTCTGTGTGATATAGTCCACACGCTGACGGGCTTTGCTTAAAGTATGCAATATTACATAAAATGTGGCTGATGAGTCACGACGTTGTAGGGGAAATCACTCCTCCTTCACTATGATTGATCACGCGTGTGTTTTGGGGCTGAAAGACAAAGTGTGCGCTGTCAAAATCCAGCAACCTCCAGCGCAGCAGCTCTCCCCTCTTTGCTTTCCATCTTCCTTTCAATCCACTCTTGTGTCAGGAACGGCGCCAGGATGGAGGCGCTCCACGCTGCAGTGGTGATCCTCCACTTATTCGCTGAGTCAGACGACCGGAGTATTTGAAACTCGGCCCAAACTGTGGTGATGACGGTGCACAAAACAGACACTTGTGGCTTTGCTTGTGCTTGCTTTTTTGGATTCATTCATTCGCACCACCTGATCCTTTCTCTTCCTCCAACATTTTGTAGAAACATTCCCTTCGAGTTTCCATTCCTGTGGTATGTTTTTAAATTTGTGTGTGTGTGTGTGTGTGTGTGTGTGTGTGTGTGTGTGTGTATATATATATACCGGTATATATATATATATTTTTTTTAAATGAAGGTTAGTGCTGTCTGCTGTCATACATTTGCTGATCACTATGATCCAATTCAAGAGTCTGCCTTTTTCGTAAGGCTGTTTTGAGTCACCATGGCAGAGGTATTAATTTACGACATACAGTATTTTATTACTGTCATTTGCAGAAATGAATATTTTGCCTTGCTCATGTCACTACATTTTTTTTTTTTTTTTTGAAAAGTGCAGTTTGGATGGATAAGACAACTAAAATGTTTTTTCTTCTTTAAATATTGATTACCTGGACATATATCAAATAAAAACAGCCATATTTCATTTATCAAGGCAGATTTAAAGAAAAAAACAAAAAAAACGTTTCGTCTCTATTGTCAGTCGAATGATTTCCGTATGATCCCCTCCTATTTTCACATCGTTTAAGTCTATCTTCAATTTCAAGCCCTTCGCACACGTCTCGTGTGCCGTTCAGCTCAGCATTGAATGCCCGCCAAGCTTTCCATCTGTAGTTGTGGTCAGGTGAAGGACAGCGGTGGTGAAACCTCGAGAGGGGCGGGAGACAACTTTGGACTTCATATGGTTGTTCAAGGGAAACCATCATTCATCTTTGTTTGCAATTAAATATACGGTAGCCGGGCTTCCGTCCTGCCATTTACGTTTAGCCTGCAGAAAGGACACCGAAGCAGTAGCAGCCAGGGACTGAGAATGAATCCAGATGTGATGTTTTAACAGTGAGCCAGCAGCTCCTGCTGCTTTTCTCCTTGGTTGATAAAGAGGGGCAAACTGTTCATTTTTGGTTTGGTTTGGTTGGTCGATAAACTCATTCAGCAGCATTTTTTTTCTTCTTTTTGGAGCCATCATGAATGTGTGAGGGTACTCAAATGTATCGGAAGCAAGTCGTGTTGGTGCTTGTAGTAAAGCCAGAATGTGAGTTCTCTTTCGCTGAGAAGATGCCGTTCAGTCCTCAGATGAACCTCTGAATGCCTTTTCTTTCCCCCAGCCAGGGACTATTTAGGAATTTCTGTGCAAGTACCCGTAGGGAGCACTGTTGTCTGCATTGTGCATGGCGTGTGACTGGACTGGACAACACTCCTTAAATCCTTTTGTGCTGGTTTTTATTCTGGCCTGTCACGTATTTCACAAATGGCAAAGGAAGTCAAGAATTGGTCAAATGTATTCAGCTGAAGTCAAAGACATTTGTAAACGTTGTCGTTCAATCTTTTTAAACAATTGCGGACGCAGTCCTTTTTATACAGCTGAAGGCGTTTACTTCTCCTCTGTCGGTCACAACAATAATAATTTAACGGCAAATTAAATGTGTAGTACAGCTTTGTACTACTCCAACTGCTATTTATTGATTTTAATGCCCTCCTCTGGACCTCGACGTAATTGCACCCGGTTGTCAATACTCCTCAGTTTATTGAAGTCGGCGGGGTTCGGCAGTATCATGCTGTACTTTGCTTTTATACCGTGAGAAAACTTGATTGTGAGAATTGACAGTGGCTTTTTATCTGTGTGGAGTCTACTTTCTGTGTGTGTGTATGGGAGTTGATCTGGAAAGCAACTTGCAGGGGCTTGTGGGTGAGGAGTGGTCAGGGAAGAGTCGCGCGGCAGTTAGCTCGGCTAATCTTTCTACTGATGAAACAATGATTCAGTGAGGTACTCAATGGGGTGTACGGATTTAAATTGGCCGGCCGTACGTATGCTTGTGGAGATGTGACTTGTGAGGCCGTGGCAGTGCACCCTAATGGAACATTGCACAGAATCCACGAACTCTGCAGTCCTACTCTCCTATAAACATGAACTGGTCACTTCATTAGGTCCACATATACACCATCGAATGAGATCCAGGTATTTGGTTTTAGAATAGAGTTTATTAATTGTCAGTTTTGATGGATGAGGATGGCGAGTTCTTGATTTAACTAGCCAAAAACGTGTGATGCGGTCTAGTGCTGTCAACACCAACCGCCATATATGAATGCGTTGTTAATGTGGAGCCTGTACGACCGCAGACAAATGCCTTGTGTGTTCTACATACTTGGCCAATAAAGATGATTCTGATTTGAATATATGCAAAGCAGACCTTGCGCAACATCTGAGGTGCACTTCTGGCAATGCCTTGAGGTTTGCACACAAGGCTGAGTCACGATTTGATAGGTTATGAATCGTAAACTTAGTTTTGGTGAAGTCCAGGAATAACCATTCGTCTTTTTTTTTTTTACATGATTCACCATGCTCCGGTAGTTGCAAAATAACATCTTTAAATCTTGTGAGGTCATGTGATACAATTTCAAATGTGACCACGGAGACACCACAATGATGCTTAAGGTACATGAGGCAATCATAGAAAGCATCTCACGCAATAGCGATGTGCTGTTAATTCCCCTCGAATGGACAATTGAAATCCAGCGGTGTGCGCAACAATATTGGAGTGTTTATCGCTTGGCGAAATAAGGTATTACAATACTGTATTATCACACAGTCAGTTAGGGCCAATTGCATCAATAAGTTGGAGTTGTTTCTGCTGTGGCCCGCATTTAAAATGTTGAGCCAGCTCCTTTTGGCCTAATTGTCTCGAGGACTCACTGGCCGCAACATTAGGTACAGCTGCCCAATCTCATGACACCAAATACACTGCATCAAATTCTACCTCAAGGCAGAGGTTTGTAGTCTCACGAAAATACCAAATGAGAATACTTCTCTAAATGCAGAAAGTTGGAAAAAAAAGTGTTCGGCCTCCTATTTGGGCTGTTGTATTTCCCCTTGGCCAAGTCTGTTTGAGCCTTGTCAGCCACTTTAATCGTCATTAACGTCTGCGAGCCACCTCTGGGATCAATTTGTCATTGACTGTATAGTGTGTGCAACACCCTGACACACATCATCACTTAATGTTGTGCCTCGCAGCTCTTGGGGAAGAGTTATTTATTTTCATCACGCCGCGTCAAATGAGAGGAATGGGCACAAAGAGGTCACATCAAAAGCAAAAATATATTTTGAAGCAATGACAGGACAAAGGAACACCCACTGTGATTGACACTGTCAAGGAGGTCTTCGCAAGTGAATCAACTGAGAGTTAATTTGAGTTTTTAGACGCTCCCAGCACATCTTGCGGCTGGAATATGTCATTTATTTCCTGAATCATCTTGAGTTGCTCAATGTCTGTATTACTGGAAGACAGCGGGAAGTGGAGGTGGGGGCATTCAGGCCTTGCGATGATGAGATAAATGGCTGCCATGGAAGCTGTCGGCCGGGTTATGAGTCGAGGTTGTGAAGGTTGACGCGCTTTCTGTTGGTGAAATAAACATGCAGCCTCCCCAGCGTGAATGGTGGCTTCAGAGCTGCCAAGTCTCTTTGCATGCCAGAATCTGGGCCCATTCATAAGACGCGTGCATGTGTGAAAGTCTGTGCGAGGAGCAAGATGACACCGTTCTTGTGCTGGGAAAAAAAAGGATGCCGTGCTGTTCCGCTGAATCGGGCTCCTTAATCGAGACGAATTGTCGTGGAAGGGAAACACATCCCATTTCCGCTGTAACTAGGAGTTATCGCCACATAAAGATTGTGGCTCAACAATTCCATAAAAACCGTCATTTTGCCCCAACGATGTAGAATTAACTGCACAAATAAACTCAGCCCGCAGTTCATTACGTTTGCAGCCTTTAACGCCCATGCCAGCTTTGGATTTGATGGATTTCATCACATTTTGACAACGTCCCACAATATACCCTATGAGTCAATGTCAGGTTGGCAATGAAGGCCGGATGAGTGAGTGCGTCGCTCGCTGTCATGAAAATGAGTTAGTGACGAGATGACGGGGGCCGGCGACGTCTTCCTTCCGCAGCTGTCGTGAAGACCGCTTCAAGTCGAGCGAAACGAATCCAACAAACCGCTGGAGAAAATAGTCGTAGTGACGTTTATATATCGAGGCAGTTTGACACCCTGAAAAATGGTTCTGAGGCTCTGCTAAGCCCACTTGAATGTTCCGTTTTATTGTTATTCCACCGCGCTTGGCTCGTAGCTGCAGAGTCATGATGGACGTTTGTAATGGTTGCCTCAGCTCACTTCAAATTTGAGTTGTGGTCAACATTTCCTTGGTCGATCGGGTCGGGAAAATTCAAGTTGGTTGCCGAACGCTACTTTCAAAGGGACCGGAGAATCTCTCTTTGAATGGTGTGAATTCCTGTTTTGAAGGTCAGGCTTGTATTGAGCCGCGCCGAGGAGTTGCCAAAGACTTCTCTTCAGCAAACCTTTTTAAAGCTGTCACGTCATGCGGTTGTTCTTTAGAAACTCGACTGAATCAACAGGGGCGCCGCAGATTATAGCCAAGTAGCGCGCTCCACTTGCCTCATGACTGTGTCCACACAATCCGCAGTGGTACAGCATGACGGTCACGCGGTTCGCACGTTTACCTCACAGTTGTCATGTTTGTGTTTTTAATCCTGGCTCCAGCCTTCCTGCGTGGAGTTTGCATATGACTGCGCTTAGGTGGCTTTCCTCCACAAACGGGCATGTCGGGTTCATTGAAGATTGTAAATTCTCCGCCGGTGTTAATGGCTGCGCTCTGCGATTGGCTTGCAACCAGCGCAGGGCGGACCCCGTTACTCGCAGCGCGTCCTCCTGGCCAGCCTCCATCCGGAGGACAGGCCAAGCTCTTGGTGATCAGTGAGTCAGACGTCATGCCCGGCCACAAGTATTTGATGGAATCGAAATTATAGTTTGTATAAAAGTCAGTTCTTGATTTTTGCCATTTTTAGCCACTGACTAAAACCGACACCTCTGAATGGTGAGCAGATGTGCGTCTCTTGAGTTTCATCTCCATGCCAATGTTCACTCATAAGCGCAGCAAACATGTGAGATGTGCGTATGATAATGATGGTACTCGGAATATTGTATCACGGATGCATGCGGTATAAACCAACGCACACGCCATTAAAGGACAGGGACTTCTTGTGTTGCTGACAGGAGGTTCGAATGGGGATCGGGAGTAGAAAATTTGACCTAAAATTTTGCCTTTACGTTTTATATTTAGATATTTTTTTGAACATTGGAATACCCTGGGGCAGAAGGCATTGGCGGTTCCACTCTTTGTGTGTTTTGGAGCAGCCTTGCATTGCAGTGAATCTTTCTCACTCAAGAATTCAGTGAGCGTTGCACATTTGTGATCTCTTCTTCTTCTTGGCCGCCACAGAAATAGCCTCTTGTTCCCTGGCGGCGATCACAGGCCTCCTCCTTTTAATACACGGCAGCACATCCTTGTAGCCTGCAGCTCACTGTGCACCTTGAACATCACGTTTTGCAGCTGATGTCATGACAAACGGAGTCGTATGATGACATCGCTTGAGATGTTTGGAACATTTTTTTAAAAACAAGCCTTCAAAGTAAGTTGGGAAGCTGACTGCCGCCGCGACCTTCCTCATGAAGAAAATGTATGGCGCGAGATTCCCCGACGTTGCTTAGCAACCTGACTGATCAACTCGTACAAATATTGCTGTCCATGGTGGCTGAAATTGTCTCTGACTTTCCAAAGTGAGCCTCCCAGACGAAGCTCAGCCGAAAATATGAATTGGCAAAGTCGACGATTTCGACAATCATCCGTAACGGCAACAAAATTACGGCAGAGTTCGAGGCTGACATATTGAAAGATGATCGTCAACGGCTTTGGGGCGCGGCACATCCTGAACTAGAGAAGAATTACTTTTGTAAATGGTTACGATGAATGACCGTTGTTATGTACAGATTTGTTCTGTCGCTCGAGGTATGTTGTCACGAGGTCCGACTGTACCGTCCACTGGTGTGAATGTGAGTATAAATGGCACGTCTCCCAGCCGTATCCAGGGTCGAGGGGTCCGACCACATCTTTTCACTCGAAAACAATCCCCAAATATTCCACCCATCCTGTGTCTTGAGACAGAGCAAATGGCGCAGATTGCTCCCGCTTACTTCCTGCGAAATGAATGTGCCCATCACACAGACGAGATGCACAAATTAAATTGGGAGCCTGTTCTCTCTCTCAAGTCATTTGAGCGTCAAAACATTCTTATCGGAATGCAAAGTATAATCCCTTCCTCTCTCAATGATCTCACCTTGCTGAGATTGCCCATTTTCTTTGCGCTCCTTATCGCTCATTTTTCCCTGGCAGAACTCCTGTGCCAGGCGGGCCACTCTGATTGGAAAAGCTTATCAGCAAAATACACATTTGATTCCAATTGTTTGCCTAAAATGAGGGCTCATTTTAGACTCGTTGGCTGATGTTCGTCTGACAAATTCCAGAGTTTCGAGAATACATTTACTTTTGGAAAGATAGTAATATAGATGTCATCTTTTTGTAATTGAAAAAAAAAAACAACTCCGCACTGGATTTCAATATATATATATATATATATATATATATATATATTTCCTGCTGCATATTTTGGATTGGCCTGCAGAATAAAAAGTAAGATCTTGCTTCACTTAAAAAGAAGCAGTCAGTATACCATTCAAGGAATTGCAGAGAAATGGAGCAAAAAAAAAAAAAAACTTGATCTTAAGCCAGATTTGTTATTTGCATGGGAAGCTGCTGGATATACTCGATAGCGTTCCTGCTTGTTGTGCAGAGAAAATGGAGCAAAAAAAAAAAAAAAAGGCCTGATACATGATCTTAAGCAAGATTTGTTATTTGCATGGGGAGCTGCTGGATATACTCGATAGCGTTCCTGCTTGTTGTCTTTTGAGAAATGCTTCGTATCTAATATGCGCTCTACATCATCCACCCCACGCTTCAGAGGAACCAGCAAGTACAAAAGCCAATTAAAGCATTGCCTCATTTGTGCTAAAGTTGGAGTTGAAACTTTTATGACTTTATATGTCTTAATGAGCCCAGGCCCAATAGTTACCCCAGGGCTCTTGGCTGGCGTGTTGATCTAAGTGCTTTGATAAAAAAAGAAAGGAAAAAAACTGATAGCCTCCAGCTTAGTGGTCCTTTGTATTAAAAACATTTGACACACATCCTGAGCTTGTCACACGAGTTCCCGTCCTCATTTTATCCCCGGTGCACATACTCCTCCTCTCTCCCAACCAGCCCGACTGTGACAACACTGAATTTCTGTAGTGCAGTTTTTAGTGCAGGGTGTCACTGCCCCATTCATCATGATGGTGTAATATGTGCAACACAAGATCAACTTCTTTTTTGTGTGCGTGCTCATAACCCTTGTAGGTAGGTAGGGGAATTCAGATCAGCTACTGCGCCTTCGACTGCTTACACAATTTCAGAGCATATCATCTAGTCTCACAAAAATTGATAATTCTATTTCATTTTCTATTCTTTCCTGTATTAATAACAAGCACTTAGAGAGGCAGCACGAGCATGGTCTTTTGAAATGGATTGGGCACTTACGAAGCTTCTCATTTGGAGCCTCTTTCGGTCATGATATGACTCTCTGGGCAGGAACAACAAGAAAGAGCTTTTGTAGCAGGCGCGCACCGGAAATCAAAGCAACATTTTGAAATTGCGCTGTTATAGCTGTCGGAGAGCCCGCGATCAATTCACAATTGCCAAGTGCTTTATCATTTTTTTTCCCAGTTATACTCCTCAAAGTAGAGCCTATCCAAGATCAATTTCGAAACACACACACGCACGCAATCAGAGGCTGTTAAATCTGTATTCTTTATATCTCAGGCACACTAGCTTGGCCATGATATGTTATGCATTGATGCTGTACATCCTAACTGTACTCGTATTGGTTCATCTCTAATAATAATAATAACACCAATAACAATCATCATCCCATTTTTGAGAGTAATGTACTGTACACCCTCAAGATTTCAGCACCATGGACAGCATAGACTCGAGAACCGTGTGTTCACTTGGGTCCCAGAACAAATCAAATCATATAAAGCAGAGTGAAAGGATGTGAAACCACTAAAAGGTCAAACCAGGTTCACCACACAAGCCCTTTAGACTTCTACGCTGTTGGGGGCTTTCAAGGGCTCTCGCATGTTTGTTTTTTTTTTTTTTTTTTTTTTTTTTTTTTTTTTTTTAAGCCAAAGTGCAAAGTTCACGCACGACAATCAAAATCTCTGCCGCGACTCCACTTTGTCCATTTTATAGCTCCGTCTCCGCTTTAATGACCCACTGTGAACATTTCGAACTGCGCGGATGTTAGCGCTGGCTGACTGGCTGCATGTTAATAGGCGAGTACTCGTCAAGCGACCGTGAATGCCGATTTTATGAGAAGCGGTTTTGTGACAAAGATGAAATTTGATGCGGAGAGAAGCTCCGAAGGACGAGCCCTTCCTTGTCCTTGAATAAATAAGGACACGCGCTCATGTATTTGATTCAAGCTGATCATTATCACAACTGCATCTCGATGCATGTTACCCCCTAGACTGTTGCGAGAGGACGCCTGTATTCAGCCCCACACCTGCCGTCACAGTGCGTGAAACGGTTTGCTCATCTTGTTAGTATTCTGCATTTAATGATGCATAAGAAAAGCAATCAGTGTGCCGCGGGAGGATGTTGTTGAGGAGCAACCTTTATAATTTATTGATATTACCGCAGCAGCACCCCACAACACACGCTTAACATTCCCTCTCCTGAGCATGGCCGCATAATGTTTTTGCATGTTTGATAAAATGCTGTTTGCTTAACTCACGTTCACTGTTCCATCCAATATCAATGTATTGGAACAGCACATCTTGTTGACGACATTCATTGGCACAAGCCTGGTGATTAGCGAATGGTTTGGGAAATCCATGTCAACTTTGGTGCATTGCTGAATGTATGCACACAGACAGCAAATGCCTCATTTAATTTGTCTGTGTTGATGTCAGCTGCAGTTGATTAGTGTCAAGAGTCGATTGCGCTCCCTCTTAGGTCTTCTTTTTGCTTCCTTAAAGCTACTGAAGATTCTGAAATGAAGCTTTTCATTCCCTGCCGTTTTGTACAGGTGACCTTCAAAGTAGCAGTATTTCTGCCTTTTCGAAATCATGACCCTCATGCTGGCTATGCCTTAATTCAGGTGGCTCATCCTATAGTTTGCTGATGCAGTGGGGGCGGGGGCAGGGGGGTGTGCACAGACTGCTCTCCTCAACTGTCTTCTGGTGCGGTGGGCAGACACAGCCCGACAGGGTCTTCCAATTGGAAATTTCAGCCATTGTAACACAGAACCTGAGTGCACGGTGTGACAGAGACAAAAGAGGGCAGCTGGCTAACTCCTGTGCACTGCCGTTGCGCCCCTTCCCCTTGTTCATGCATTTTTAATTTGCTATAGCGCCACTGATTATTCCACGTCGCAGTTATATTCGATCACTTGACCAAATGCTCTTCTTTCCTCCCCCATCTCTTCACCCCCCCTCTCTCTCTCGCTCTCTCTCGCTCTCTCTTGCTCGCTCTCTCTCTCTTGCTCGCCCGGCTCCAGTGAGATGAAGCAGGAGCTGGCGGAGGAAGGCAGCAGATGCTCCATCCTCTCCAAGCAGCACCGTTTCAACGAGCACTGCTGCATCCGCTGCTGCGCGCCCTTCACCTTCCTGCTCAACCCCAAACGCGAGTGCCTGGACTGCCAGTACAACGTGTGCAAGACCTGCTGCACGTACAACAAGAAGGACAAAGCCTGGCTGTGCGCCGCGTGCCAGAAGGGCAGGTTCGTACTCATGCGCACACACAAACAGGCGGGAGGTGCCTTGGAATGGGGTGACTGGAGAAAGAATGGGACTGAAAATGCACTGGAGGCAATTATGAAAGAGAAGGTTGATGATTAAATGTGAGCTTTTTTTTTTAATTATCATCATTTGCTGTGTGGCTTTTATTGACATCCAACTATGTCATTTCATTGAAAGAGTTCCTCTCTTTTTACGTGCTTCGTAGTAGGTGTATGGGAGATGAGATGTTGAGATTGTGGTTAAAAAAAAACAAAAAAAAAGCATCACATCATGGGCTGTTTTGTTCATGACATTTCCTGGTCGTGATTCATGCCTCTTTGTTTTCCAATCACATCTCTGTGAATACAGTCAAGACTTGAAAGATGGCTAATATTTGCAGTGCGTGCGTGCGTGCGTGCGTGCGTGCGTGCGTGTGTGTGTGTGTGTGTGTGTGTGTGTGTGTGCGCACGTCTGTTCTGTGCCCCGATGCCTTTGGGTGTTAGTGCCCCCACTTGTCACTGGATGAAAATTCTTTTTCCATTAGCAGGGAGGGGTGTTGGAAACCCTGTTGCATCAGAGTGGAGGAATTCTTCTGTTAATGGGGGTGTTGATTTCAAAGCAGATGTCAAATTGGAGAAGTCACGGCGCGGGTGTGTGCGCTTAGGTTTGGCAGGATGCTGTCCAAAGATGTGTCACCCCCAGCTCCCCCACCGTCTCGCTTTTTTGACTTTCATTAATTTTTGCAGTGTCCTGAGGTAGCTCCGATAAACGCTTGTATTGCTATATAAGACGCGAGGTAAATGACAACGTAGGAGGGATAAGAAGATATTGGATGGAATCGGATGTCATTTGAACGAGGTGGGTAAAGTTCAGCCCCGCCCCTCACGCACGCCTTCGTTGGATATAGGCGTCTGCGAGCGCGGCCGCTTCCCAGGGGCTCGGGAATGTTCTCATTAGGGGTTTAGACTGGTCACAGATGGGCCTGATGTCACAACAGTGCCATTGACCAGCATCATGTAAACGGAGCACTTATCATTAGCGCACTAAGCGGCCTTAAATCCGCTCTTAGCATGAATTACTCTCTCCGAGTGGTGTTGTGTCATTGGAAATGACAATTTACAACTGCGAGAGTTATGTGCTTGAAAATATTTCTCTGGGCAAATTAGCACACTGACTGGAATTATGTTTCAGTCTTTTTAAATAACGACGGGACCGTGTGTCACCTCCTTAAAACGGAGGATTTCGTGATTTCATACACAAGGACGCGATCATCATAGAGAATGTCCACATTTTTATGAATGAATATGCCAAAATATGCAGAACTTTCGCAATATTCCAATCAAATGTGCTTTTTCTGCCCATCTCAACTATGTAGCACCAGTGAATTGCACATGTGCACACCTCACATTGCTGTAAAATAGTTACATTTCAGTGATTTATGTACATTCATTGCTATTAGGAGAAAAAAAAACATGCTCTGTATCTTTAAAAATCATGCCCTCCATACCAAATCCCCATATATCGCCCTGCATTTTTCAAACAGCATTCTGCAGAATCAAAATGTAAATCCAATTCCCAATGGGGCTGGCCAAATGGTTTCTCTCTGTCTGTCTGTCTGGCTGTCGCTCGCTCTCTTTCTCGCTCGCTCGCTCTCTCCGGCTGTCCAATATTATTCTCAGTGGCACAAGTGTGATCCCTCTAGAACAGTGGACTTGTAATCAGAGCTCACATACACGCCGAAGTCGCCTCCTCACACTCATTTGTAGGAGTTCTGTCAGAAAAGGTCCGGGACTGGTGTCACAAAAGATGTTATGAACTCAAACACACACACACACACACACACACACACACACACACACACACACACACACACACACACGCACACACACACACACACACACACAGACAGACAGACACACAGATGCATCCTAAGACGCGCATACACACATATTTGATTGAAATGAATTCTTTTAATGAGAAGCTTAAGCAGAAATGGAAATATTGATTGGGCTGGGAGTTGTTCCGACCACTAATCGAGGCTGGGGTGTTGAAGAGGGCAAAAATAGAACATGGAGAGATTTAGGCGTGAGCCAGCATGGCTGTTTGCAGATTGGAGCAATTAAGACCCCCACCATGTCATATCGACCACTAGCGGCACACACAAGCTGGGATGTATTTTTTTTATTTTTTGGGGGGAGAATTTGAGGACTCCGCTATCCAACCCCCACCTTCCGTTTAGGCCCCAAGCTACAAGCAGCCGCGGAACCGTTAAAGGGAAAGAGCAGATGATTAAGAGAGATGAGTGCCGGAGGTCGAGAGGGAGAGGGCAGGAGGAAGAAAGGGCAGCAGGATAGGGAAGGACGTGTGTCCTAATTAGGAACACATTTATGAAAAATAGCCGTTTCTTTTTCCTCTGCTGACATTTCTGGTTGTTTCATCTACTTATAGTTTCTATTTTGAATTGCTTTCCTGTCTTTACCCACTTAGCAATGTCCCAAATTCGACATATTTACATTTACAGTGCCTGCGCGTGTGTTTAATCTGCAGAAAAGGATGACTTTGCGCCTGCATATGGGCCATGAAATAATCACATTTGTGTGTGTGCGTGCGCGTGTGCACACGCGTGTGTGCGTGTGACAGACTCACAAGTCCCACATCAGTGTGACATGAATGAACCGACAGAGCCAGCGTGACCCTGCCATGATGGTTGTAACTCAATAACTGTCGTACACAAGACAGCACGCTAATGAAATAAAGTTTTCTGGTTAGAGACGCCTTATTTTCATGGCTGAGTACTGTGGATGCGAGTTCTTTGTACTCAAGTCAATCAACACCCAAAGGCACATTTTGGTGCGCCAGTTAGTTGACTTGTCCATGAGGCCCCATCAACATCTTACCGCCTGTTATCATTATATGAACCAACTGTTTGTAGCGCTGTCTCGATCCGGCCATATCTTAATCCGGCCATATTTTATTCCTGTGACAGCCAGTAACCTTTGCTCATATGTGCAGCCAAACTTTGAGGAGTCACCGGCGCACACAGGGCTCAACACAGACTCACGGGTCTTTCGGCTGCTCTTAAAAGCAACACAGCCCAAGCAAGCTCATTTTCTCTTCCGCTACCTTGTTCGCCTGTTTGACCAAATAGTGCGGCGCAATTCTCCTGCCCCAAAACAAGTACGTATAAAAGTTTGATTAGTTTTGTTTTGAATGACTGAAGAAGATAAAACATCATGCCTGTAGTTATTTTCAAGGTATTCCCCATCCGTTCTCTTCACCTGCCTGCATATTGCATTATCTACTGAAGCATCCCAGAAGGATTCTACTACCGCTGCCTGTGTCGTCGTTTCTTTCGACACTCCTGGTAAGAGCCTCCATGAACTCTCTGCCTGCCTGCCTGCCCGCAGACAAGCACCTGCAGCTATGAGAGGTGGGATGGTCTTTTTTTTTTTTTTTTTTTTGGTCATCCTTCAGGGAGTATTTTTATCGGAGCCAGCAAGCACGACTGCGCTCTCGAAGGGAGGCTGTGCCCTACGGCAACACAATGCAGGCACCGCCCACGTCTCAACTTTAATAATTTACATGTCTGTGTCTCACCGTTTGCTTGCCTCGTGTTTTTACTTTCAGGCTATTTACACTTGCGTCGACGGAGGGAAAACAAGCAAACAATGCAGCCCGATGGGGGCTGATGCCACCCAGAGCATCCAGTGTGGAATTTTTATAAACAATTAGAGGGTGCATCCGAAGAATTGCATACCATTAGATGGGTCGCGGTGCAGGTTAACACCAACCACGATCGTGCCGTTAAAGTAGTTAGAGCGTAGGATGGCGATGTGGAGATGAGGAAGATTTAAAAAAAACAAAAAAAAAAACAAGCAGAACAGAGAACGCAGATGTAGAGGAATGACTCCCTGGACACATGGAAGATTTGCGCAAAATGTTGAGCGCTGATTTATCTGATTTATCGATCGACAGATGAATTATTAGATGGAAATGTGTTGGTTGACGAGTTGCTGACTGAGGAAAATGTCAGAAGAGGAAGAGGTGATCGTCGTGGACCAGGAAGCCGCAACGATTAGTCAGGGGAAAAATCGAAAGTCACTGAAGAGGCCGTATGAAATATTGAAAGGCGGTTGATCCGGATGACATGCCCGTTGTGGTACGGAAGTGTCTGGGAGAGGGAGCTGTGGAGTTTTCGAGCAGGTTGTTCAATAGAATTCGAGAGGGTGAGAAGCTTGCCGTGTGCTGGTGCCTGTTCTCAAGGACGGTGGCGATGTGCAGAGCTGTGGCAAGTAATTAGGAATAAAACTGATGAACCAGACAATGAGATGAAGAGAGAAAACTTACGGAGGCTTTACTCAGGACAGAAGTGAGCATTGCTGAACTGCTTTCATGCCAAGAAAGAGTAACACAGTTGCATTGTTTGCCTTGAGGGTGTTGATGCAAAAGTAGAAAGAAATACAAGGTCCCAGAGATCAACTGTGGAACTGCATGAGGAAGTCTGAATTGGCAGACAACTATGTTCGGATAGTCGAGAGCATGTATGAAAGGTGTCGGGCAGCTCCGCGGTGTGCTGGGAGGGTACAAATGACAGAGAGTCTTTGCCCTTGTACATTCTCTCACTTGATCCTGATTTTTGTTAGTCATGTATGGCTGTACTGTCATTTCCAGTATATTCCAATATGGCAGGTGCGGCGAGAAGCAAAATCACTCCTCACATGTTTCTCCCTCACATATTTCTCACCCGCCATTACCCTCACAATCCAGATCACTATTTCCTTCCGCGGAGTTGATCGTAACTCCCGGTGGTGGCCCAGTCAGCCGTGACGCAAGATGCACACAGAGGATTGCTGAACAATGGCCACGAACATGCACACTCAGCATACTGAAGATTTAAGTTCAGACCGTCCAGGCATTTAGCTTTGATTAAAACCCACTTAAATGCCGTTCCCTGATTGATCGAAACGTAACCTGAATCCGAAGCGTCTGTGCTGTGCAAAAGGCGTTGCTTGAAGCCAATTGGCCGTCGCCTTGCGAGCAATCCGTCTTTGTCCTTATCGTGTTTCACTGAGAGTGTGTCCGTTCCGGCTTTGTAAGTTCGCCTTGCTGTGAGGGCCCCCATTGCTCCATGATAGGGGACGAGGATGTGTGGCAGGTGATAAATCGCTGCCGTCCACGTAAACAAGTGGCCATGTACGCACAAAAAACAAAAAGAGGCGGTTTGCGCCTCGTGGGTGTGTGAATTCTGTCAGCCATCCAGTCAAAATAGCGTGTGTTATTTTGCAGAATTTCCTCGGAGCAATTTGTACCTTCGAAGTTCATCGGTCGGCTTCCAGCGCTCAGGCAGCTTTTCGACATAAAGTTCAGGATCCGCGCGTTTGTGTGGCTCAGACCGAATGGGCGGTGTTCTTGGCTTCACTGGTGAGCCCAGTCACTGCAGCCTTTCTTGTCATCACTTGATGATTCTTGGAAACTGAGCGCCATGCTCCATGTGATCTGGTTGATTCTGTGGCTGGCGGGGAGTGCTCAGTCAAGTGATTGCAAAGCTCACGATCCCTAAAACGGTTGATGCTGCAAAACTGTCACCGCTGTTACTGGGTCTCACAATATGGCATATTGGCGTTTGGCCACTGACCTCAAATCTGCAAGGACAGATTTCAACCCATGTGCCACCGGTGGGAGGGAGGTTCAGCGGTGTAGCGAATGTATAGATGGATGGGGAACAAAATGATTTTGCCCGACCGCTGACTTAGCATTTTAAGACATGTCCCAGTACTTCTACCGTACGTGTTTGACTTCCACACCTCACTCTTCAACTATTTTAAATGTCCTGCGATTAAAACGGATGATTTTTTTTCCCCCTCTATACTGCCGTTAGACTGCAGATGGTTTTCACACACTAATTTGCATGCGTTCTCTCGCCAACGTGCACGCTTGTGCATCGCTCTGGGCCTTTGTCTCATTGCACCTCCTCTCCATTTTCTGAAAATGAGGCTTTGCCGCAGAGAGGCCAGGCTGTGTTTCCTCGTGATTTTCCGCTTGAGTGAGGAGAGCTGTTTGAACTCATTAAGTTTAAAAGAAAGTGATGTTATTACGTCTGCGTTAAGTCCCGGGCCTCCTGGGACGAGCTACTCTCTGCTGGCCATCTCCCAATATGCTTGTCCCTTTGCTTCCGTCGGCTCGAGTGCAGTGTGTATTTTCATATACGACACTGCAGCCGCACAAGTTGAATCGAGGCGTCTCAACTCTTTTGGGCGACTGGTTAGCACATCTGCCTTACAGTGCAGAGGTGCGGGGTTTGATTCCGGCCTTCCTGTGTGGGGTTTGCCTGTTCTCCCCATGCCCGCGTGGCTTTTCTCCAGGTACTGCAGTTTCCTCCCACATTCCAAAAAACATGCATGGCAGCTTAACGGAACACCCCAAATTGTTCCAAAGTGAGAGTGTGAGCGCGAATGGTCGCTCATCTATGTGTGCCCTGTGATTGGCTGACAATCTGTTCAGGGTGTACCCCGTCTAATACCCAAAGACAGCTGGGATGGGCTCCAGCATGCCCGCGACCCTCGTGGGGAGAATCCCATTAGAAAATGGATGGATGGGTGGATAAATAATGCTGTTCGGCATCTGCGCTCTTCTGTTCAAACTCGTTTTGGTTCATTACCATAGCACATTAGAGTATGTGCAAATCAACCTAGTCACGACTCATTTATCAGCCCAGCTTGTCACTGAGCTTGCCACAGCGGAGTCAGCTTGGTCTCCTCTCTTGCCTGAAATCAAATCAGCCATTCTGACATCTTATCAGCAGAAGCCAGTGGGGCGAAACAGACATCTGTGGAACGCTGCCAGTGTTTTCTTACTTACACAGCAACATTACTGTTGCCAGTATAGCTCTCAAATCGCAGGGAATTCCAGTTTAAGCCCCCCCCCCTTATCTAGCAGCAAAATCCATTCTCGGTGAAAAGTCAGCTCCAATGATGACAGTTTCATGACAGTGTCGGTCAACTCGAGGTATGTGACGGTTTGAAACAGCTGTTGAATTGCATCTTGTTTGAATGGGCAGCAGCCATCCCTGCATTGGCCAACCGTGGAATGTTTGCGCACACATGCTGCTTGACATGCAGGCGAGTGGGCAAAAGAATTGAGATGGAATAAGCAGACTAGAAGTGTTTGAAACAAGTTCGAGCAATAAACTGCTGCGATGACCTCACCGTGCAATCTCCTGTGATCTTGACCGCCATTACCGTGCGGGTGTGATTAACTTGTTACACATACTGTCGGACGAGTATAATTAAAAGTCAACCGCATATGCGAGCTGAGAAAGTGGAATCTTTCAATGGAATTTCTTTCTTGCCAGTCAGTCCGTAGGGAAAATTGCAGGGGTGTTCTTTTTGGGATACGTTTGAGAGTGTCTTCGGGCTCACGGTTGATGGCTGCTGCAGGATTTTTCTCCACGGGCAATCTGTTCTGCTCACTCCTAGAATTGATCGCAACAACACCCTTCATCCATATGAAGCGTTCTCATCAGTATCGCAAGCGTGGCCATCTGTAGATGATCAACGGGCAGTATCATGAAAAAGCAATGTTGTTTTGACGCTATCTCGATATGGATGCACTGGGAAACGACAACGCGGTTGCCCCTTTGTGACCAAATGTGTGATGGGGAGACAAATTCAATAGTCAGCAGCCGAAGCCAAAGTCACATCGGAGAGGTCAGTGGCACCTCCAAAGCGGAACGCGATCCCTTCCCTTGAATTGAAACGCTCTTAATGATGCCATTTTTGGCACATTTGACCTGAGGACTGCTTACCAGAGCAAGGACATTTCCTACTTTGTTTTCAGAGCAATTCCCCCTCTCATTCCCACCAGCTGTCATCAAAATCCCGTGGGAACACATGAAATGAATGGGAAAGGATAGTTGAGTAAGAGAGAGGGGATTATTGTGTACGTGCATGTGTGTGATTCATCCTCGCCCGTCGCTCTCCCACGCCCTGTCGGCCAGACGGAGCAGGAGATGCTTCTCGGGATCATGGAACGCTCACAGTTTACGTACCTTCACTCGGATGAGAATGCCCCGAACTCTGCTGTCACATGGTGCAGCGAACAGAGCGGTTTCTAAAGCGTCTGTCAGAGTGATGCGCCAAATACGTGTTCTGGTCATGTAACATGCAAAACAAGGGTGTCATTACGCTAAAGCCGGCATGCATCAGAACATTGAAGAGCTCTAGCGGCCAGCCAGGCAAATTATATGTTAAGTGACTTTGATTGCAAGGCTGCCGGAGCTGTTTAAAAAAAAAAAAAATTGAAATAGAAATAACTTGAATGAATGTTGTTGGGTTATTCGCCAGCATACAGTAGCGAATTTGCTGCAGTCTCGATAAATTGTGCGTGAGCTTTCATTTTCTCTCGTTTTGAAAACAGCCGCACAATTATGAGGTTGAGATCTAATAAAAAGTGTCAAGTCTAAACCTCTTTTACAGAGAGATGCCACAAAATGGCTCCATCAGACACAGATTGGTTTTTGAACCAAACCCAGTGATGTGAGCTGTGCGTGCGGCTGCACAGCGATGCGCGGCGTCCCGGAATCAGACACTGAGATGCATGGCAATGCATTTCAAGTGCCAGCTTCTGGCGTGAGCTGTACAATACTTGTCGCGCGCTGTCATTGCTTTTGAGCACGACACAGTGGGAGAAGATGATAAACGATCTGAAATGATATATTTACATGTAACCGTCACTGCATTGTGAATCATTTTTCAAAGATGGTGACTCATCCTAACAGTCACTTATGCAATCATTATTATCTGTGGTGATCTGCTGTTCTTCCAGGAAATAAAACTATTTTCATCTCTTTTTTTTTTGCAAGTTTTGCCATAAGTCTGCAGGTTGCTCGGTTGCCGGCCTCTCTGGTCATTGAGTTGCTCTTTGAAGTTACTGGCTGCATGTGCCAAGACTGGACGTCTGCAGCTACTCTGTGAGATCATCTCTTTCTCAGGGCTTCCTTGTCTTATCAGGCAAAACCAGATTGCTGCCTCCCCTACTTGTCCGCTGAATATTTCTTTTGGGAGGGCAATATATCGACCGGGTATGTGCTTTTGAAAAAAATCTTCAAAGAAATTGAAACACTTTTAGCCTTTCTTTCATGATGCCAATCACCGCAATGACCTTTAATTTGGAACTTGGCGGCCGCCTTTCTTCTTGCTCTTGCCTCCGTCTGCTTTGTATTCATTGCGCACCCACCGGCCACCGCGAACTCCAACCGCACATGCTTTTCAAAGGTAAACGCAGGACAGAACTCTCTGATCGTGTCCATGCAAACTCAGCATTGTTGTCTTCGAAAAGTGAACATTTAGGAATAAATCGTGCCGATGATTTGCCAGACTGCCTCAACCAGGCTAACACTCTGACAGCCGCACTCTGCCCTCAGTGTCAGAGCTTGATCACGTTGATGACCTTTAATCTGCCGTTTGACTGTTGCCATCAATTGAGCTAACAGTGGAGTCCATTGTGAAGCGACAGCTTGCACTTCAACATGTCTCCCGATCGATACAACGGTCTCAATAAATATTGCTCGGTATGCAGTACCTTGAATTGCACACCAACAGAGTTGTCCTTACAATGACCTATTGTTTATCTGCATTTCCCACAATGCCAAGTTTCTGTTTAGCCAAAGGCAGAAACCGCGTGAGGTTTTCTTTTATTTGCTAAAATTTGCTGAACTGTTGCCAGGCGGCCACCATTCCTTCTAAATGGAGACGTTTTAATGAAACGGGTAAATAAAAGTAATGAGCCTTTGTCGTTTTCACACGGCGCATACCGCACATGTAACAATCGCAACAGTCGCTCACATCCGTTTATAATGCAGAAGGCCTCTCTCTTCATTCGTCTTCCCTGCCGATGCGAATGGCAATCAGAGAGCCACGGGGAGGTGATCAATATTCCGGCGGCTTCCCAGAAAGGTCACAAACCGGGCTAGTCGCTATGAGGGACGCGTTTGCATCTGCTCGCTGCCAAATGATTTCAAATGATCCTTGCGCAGGAGGAGAAAATCTCATCTGCTTTTTAGCATTTGACCCACCGCCTTGTCCTCTTTGCGGCAGCCAGTTGTGGCAGCTCGGAATAAATAACCCGGCCTGTTTAGTGCGGTGGAGTAGCTGCAAACTGGGGCGGAAAACAAAATTCCATTTCATACACCATTGTGTAAATCCCTTTTGCCAGTATGTTAAACACAAGTCGGGGATGTTGGATTAAAGAACGGGTTATTTAAAAAAAAAAAGAAACAAAGCTAGATGAATATTAATGTCCTTTCCCTGTTGTGCTTTCAGTCAGTGGCACAGCTCCGCATCCGCACATCTTTTTCCAGCCGTTCGTTATTTCCAATGACTAAACCCTGCTGGTTGCCACACCATCGCAGAACACGTAAGGCGACCATTCGCAACGACCGTCGCACCAATTCCAATCGGAGTCTTCAATGAACCCAACTTGAAGGTTTCGGGGGATGGAAAGCAAAGTGCCTGGACAAAATACACAATGCAAGCTTGGGCAGAATACAAACACGTTGATGTTCCAACAGAGATTCAAACGCTGCACTGTTTAGTATCATATTCATAGTTGAGCGTTGTGGCTACTGTATTATTAATTGTCTTGCGCTTCGTCATTTTTTTAAATTGCATTTTCCACAGGCATCGCTCGATAGAGCCCATTTAGAAGGCGAAAGAGCTGGCAGGAGACTGAGTAGCGGCAGTCGGTTTGCCAGCATTGCAAGCGGTCTACTAAGATGATGGGAGAAAAGGAGAGAAGCAGAAGAAGTCAGGAGAGTTTCCATAGGAATCCCTTTTATTTATGCATGCAGCAGCTCAGAATATGGGACTGTCCCAACCTCATTATGCATGTTTTTCCCATAAGCTCGTGCGGCTCATCCAACCCTTGAAAGCTTCTACTCTCTCCTCTCCGTGCTCATTTTTTAAACCACGTCACTCCAGGGAAGCCATGTCGTGCTTCATTCATTGAGAAGACTCTTCCTCCTTCATGCTTAATCTCTCCAGCTCCCCTCATCACCCTGCTCATTTTAATTGTGCTGAATTAGTTTTTTTTCTGTTCAAAGACTATTTCAGCAATATTAGAATATGCAAACAATTTGACCCGAAACGAACTCATTCTGCACTTATTCGGTGCTCGTGAATGCATGCCCCGCATGGGCATGTTGCTTGATTTACACAGTGATTAAGATTCCGCACTTTGTTTGCTGCTCACTTCAAAGGTCGGTAAACGTGGAGCCTGACCCAGTGCAGATTGTTTGTGCTGCGTGTCGTGCCACCTCGTAGCTCCCTCGGTCTCTTCCTTTTGTTTTGTCCTTTCCAATGAGAGTGACTGCCATCGGAGGTTTCAGCTTATGATGGTGCAGTGCAGCTCCGCCCCTGCGCATGAGCCTGTTCTTATACTGGTTTTCAATGATGATTCATAAAGTCCGCATTGTTAGTTGTGTTCACTTGAAATAGCGGAACACACTTGAAAGTCAAAGCTGAGCGACTGCCAGTGCAAGCATTTCGTCATTCATGAGTGGAATGTCTGTCACATTTCCAATTTCAGGTTTAAAATACAAATGACTGCATGAAAGTATTTACATATGCCCGATCATGCAGCAGAGTGTGCACGCGCAGCATTCTGCTCTCATTCCATCCTGCTGCAGTGCTAATGGTGACAAATTTACTGTCTATAAAAGTACTTTTTGCTGACCATCCACTCCTTCCACTGTTAATGTGTACGACAAACCCATGGGCATCGCCAAAAGCCTGCCTATAACAAGGCTGAATCAGAACCAAATCACTTGATGTATGGAATTTGAAGGATGACGCAGCCTGAGCTAAAAAGCTTCTCTTTCATTTGTGTTCTGCAGGATTTTAAGGACACAGTCCCTGGAATGGTATTACAACAATGTGAAAAGACGCTTCAAGAGATTCGGCAGCGCCAAGGTTTTGAAGACTTTATATCGGAAGCACATTATAGAGAGAGGAGCGCTATCTGATCTCCCAGGTAAACTCGGCCTTACCTGTGTGTGTGTGTGTGTGTGTGTGTGTGTGTGTGTGTGTGTGTGTGTGTGTGTGTGTGTGTGTGTGTGTGTGTGTGTGAGAGACAACGTCTGTATGTGTGCTGATGGTTTCCCTGCAGCCGTGCCTAATACGTGCAGTAGGCTGCGTCCATTTTTGTTTTGCCCTCGTTGGGTCGCTCTGTCGTGGGCAGCAGCGGGGCAGCTTTTATCCATTCTGCCCCCCCACCCCCCGATAGCATTGTTTTGACCCGGCTGCAGCATGATCAGTCTGTCTCCACAGGGCATTATTTCCAACCCCAGTAGGCTGGATTAAATGGATGAAGGGAGCACTGAGGGGATAAATCAGGTCAGCCTTTGGGCTAAACTGGATGAGGGGAAGGTTCAGGATAAGTGAGGGACTGCGAGACATTTGCAAGCCTGAGTGATGTGGAAGTTTTTTTCCTCATAATAATGATAGTAATAATAATAGTTGCCGGAGTAATTATGTATCTCTGCTATTTGTTTATTTTTCTAGGACAAATGTTTGAGTCGTGAAAAATCCAATTGTGCGTTTGACATTAAATTAATCACATTGAACTATCAAATTTCCAAAATGTCAAATGCAAGCATGCAACACTCTCATTTTATTATAAAGTATTTGATATGGCTTAGGCAATTAACACAAACACACAGTCGCAGGCGGGCACAGACATTCCCCTTTTGTTTTCAAGTCACACATGAGCTTTATCGCCTCCCACTGAAGAAGATGAACATGAAAGGCCCGGATGGCCGGCTCCCTTTTCTCCCTCGCCGTCTGTTTGAAGGTCACACATTCATTGTGGACACGTGACTGGTGTAAAACATCCGCCGCTCTCTCGACGACCGTCACGTCGGCCGCCATCTCACGCCTCCCGACAATTGATGCCGTGGAGGTCAGTCACTTGGCGATGAAGAAAGAAATAAAAGCCAGCTTTGCCGCAAGGCATGTGAAGTCCGCCCAGTGGATGGGAAAGAGTTTATGAGAATGTTTTACATTCCTGAGGCGTTGCCCCTATTTGCATGAGAGTCCATTATTTTGAGTTTCAGGGCCGTATCATAAAATCCCATTCTGGAAGTAGACCAACAGAGGTGGTGTAAAAATGTTTATTAAATCATTTTTTCTTCTCAGTGCAGCACAGAATAGAATGAAGCACGTGCGGAATCAGGGGATGTACAATAAGTTGTGTCCAGGAAGTTGGAGTATGGAAAAACAATGGGATGACTTTATAATATCATATAAAGAAGCATATTTTCTTTGTTGACTGGCTGGGAGAAATGTCTTTTGCCGATAAAAGGATTCAATTTTCGAGGCGCCCTTGAAGTGGAAAAACAGGCCTAAGTCGAGCATTCAAGGTCGTCGGTCGATTTGATGCTAAGCTAGCAAAACAAGTCCCTGGATCTTGTTCCAAATGAAAGTGCCAACATTGAGTTGACCTTCTCATCTCGCAGAACGTAGCGTTTCACAGAATGTTAAACAGCCCCTTGAAAGAGTTCAAAACAAGTTTATTTGAGGACCTGTGGGAGTAAGCCAGAAAAGTGCATTTTGTGCTACTTTTCGCTTGTCATCTGTGGCTCAGAATCACTTTGAGAAGTAGGTGATGGATAAACATAGCACCGCAACAGTGAAAGAAATCATCACTTCTCTTTGTCTGTGTTCTTTCATCTCAAAGCTTTTGGGTGTGATGGGCCGAATGTTTAATGGAAGCAAAGAGTCACTTGGATGTCTGCAATGAAAGTGACATTTGGTGAAATTATTGGAGAAAAGGTCTGCTCACCCGCATCGGGGGGTCATCTCGACATGAGAGGAAGGCGAAGTGAAACTCTGACCTTTTGTCAGCTGAAGCAAATCTTCCTCACTTAACATTCACTGTCGGATTGAATTACGCCCATGCTGCGAGTTCCTCGACTGATCCACAGCCAGCAGAGACGCGACTTTTCAGGAAGCAGTTTTTATTGTCATGCGACGGGCAGATCTGCCTCGCTCCCGCAGTCCTTTTCACCCAAATGACAGGTTGTTTAACGCATTTAACCCAGTCTGCTTATAATTCAGCGTATTTTTCCCTGCATACTCAAATGTCACACACGTTTATTTCAAATTAAACGACAGCGTGTTTATGCTCACGGCCATTGTCGAGATACGCTGAATGATTTCTTTTTTTTCTGCTTACATTATTTAATTACATGAAAGAGTCAAAGTAGTTGGAGCGCCTCTGGAAATGTTGCAGTCGGAGTAATAAACATCATCAAGTCTATCTGAGAACATGGAAGATGTATTACACGTTTCATGTCATCGGGGATGGAGTGGCCAATGGGAAATTCTGGAAAATGTGTTTATTTTCCCAAACGGCCGGTCCTGGGCATCAATGTGATCTTATTAATGAACAAATGTACCAGATGTTGAATGTGTTAGGTTGTTTTAGTAGGTTTCAAGTGTGATTTGCTGGATGGATGTCCCAAACGAATGCGAAAATCTTCCATTGGGGTTGACTGCATGGCGTTGGACGTTATGACGGCTCACAATTAAATGGGCATCACATCACAAGAACAAGAGACAAACTCTCAGGGGGGGGGGATACAGGAGACCAGCTTGCTTCCGTTGCTCCTCTCTTGTGATGTTAGAAGATAGCCTGTCAGTTCAGCCCCTTGTTGTGACAGCGTTGTTAATAAGACATTTGCTGCCAGATGCTCCATTGTAATTGAAAGGACTCCCCCACCCCGTCTTCTGGCTGATCTCAACGCTGATGGAACTTCTGTGCCGTCTTATTTTCTTTTCGTTTTCTCTATCTGTATGTAATGCTCAATGGCCAAAGTGTTTGGAAACACCTTTGCTGCATAAAGGCACAGGAGTGGCACATTGATGAACACTGTGCACGGCGCTCTCGGCATGAACAACACAACCCAATAAAGTGACGACTTTGGGTGAAATATCAATAAAAAGAGACTGATTACAATTTCTTTTTTCATTCTCTTTTCAATTCAATCATTAAATTCACCACCAAGGCATTTAATTTTCAGAATGGCATTTTATTTTTGTTCCTGACACTTTTGGGGGACAAATAACATGCCCCGAGTCCAATTTGACCCAAGTTCGTTCTTGCTCTACCCGAGAAACTAACATAACAGGACGGTTCAAATATGAGTGACTCAGTACACCAAGTCGTGTGGACTTAATATTGCACGACTGTTTACTGTAAATGTTCTCTCGGTTGGATTGAAATATAAATCCATTTAATTTGTGTCATTGTAATCAAACGCGTCTATTGATTTAAAGCAGCGGTTCATACTTGCAGCCTTGTAAAGTTGTAACGTGGCCGCACTGCGTGGAGGTTGAAGATCAGCAATCATTTGCTTTAGTGTTCCTCAAAGGCAAATTACAACTTTTGCAGTAATTTAAAGGCATCTCTCCGGAAAGCGCCGTGCTCCATTGGGATGCTGCGGCATACATTATGGAAGAGATCAAGGTAAGGGGCTGTGCAAAGAGTGCACAGCTGAATGCTAATATCAGCACACTCACACGCCCCCACAAAGACGATTGAGGGTCTGTCTTAAGAATGTTTGCATGCCTCCGCCGGTTGGTCAACCTTAAAAGGTTTGGCGACAGCTGGTCACAGATGAAAAAGGCGCTGTCTATTTCTTGAAAGATAAAATGCATGATGCTCGCTTTGGCTTGCACCGCATTCATTGTTTTCTCCTTTCTTTCTCTTCTCTGCGGTAAATCCTGCCCACGTTTCTTGCGATGGTCACGGTGAAATCCCTCGGCCGCATCGCTCACATTGGAAGCGCTAAGACGCTGTCATATATTTTTCTATTTGGGCTCGCCTGCTGAAGGAGCAGACGCCTTCTGTACCGCCAGCCTTCGCAAAACAATCGCAATGGATGGGTCGGTCGACCGTGCACTGCGCTGCTCTAAGTGCAGTGTGAGAGGGCCTCCACTGTGGTGAAATGATCCTCTTGAAGTATGTGGTCGCCACAAAATGTCATTGTTGTGTTCTTTTCAACGTAAAGAAGTCATGCGCTGCATTGTTTTAACAAAGTCAGTCGGTTCCTCGGCTTAATAACATTTTTGTGGCATACTTTCAGAAAACTACCTTGAGGATCAAGAATTCGTGACTTTTATGATGGCTCTTATGCAGGGTGCTCATCCTCATGTCTTCCGCTGGCCAAGAATGTGTTTGGCTTTGGTTGGATTGACAATCAGTGGGATGCTAAAACAGTCGCATGAGCTTGAAGCTGATTGAATATTGTTGCGAGAGGGAACGACAAAAGCAAAAGCAGGACATACGGTGGTGGTTCTTCCAAAAATGCTTCTGTGAACTTCTCTTTTCCACATTTGTAAGATACGCTATACTATCTTCACTCACAAGAACTGTGCGCGCTGACTTCCGTTTTATTTTCACATCCCACACAGGTGCGATCCCAAAATCACAAACATACGCAACAGCGTCATCTAATTGTAATTCTTTGTCAATTGTGAACTGGGAGAAAAAAAGGTGTGTGCCTGTTGATTTGATTGAGCCATCCTTCTGCAACGTCAAAGAATATTTGGCAGCCTCGTGAGGAATGTCCCGAAGCAATCTTCAAAGATGAATTTTGGATGTGGCGTCCCATCTGGTTGTTTTCTTTGATCAGACGAGATGTAATCCTGAAATCACTCAACGTGAATTATTGATAAAGCTTTTGTCTCGGTGTTATTTCAACTCGCATTCGCTATACGCGCTGGTCACAACTGCTGTCAGACAACGATGCCAGCTACAATCCCAATCACGCCGCCGCACATCAACATAAGATTCATATTGCAGTCGAGTTCATTTACTGCATATTTTCCGAAGAGGAACACTTATGGGAAAACGGAGCTCTCATCCAACGTTAACACGGCGTTGCAGGAGAGCGGCGGTTGCCGAAGCTCGGCTCATCTTCGAAGCCGGGTGACAGTTTGCTATGGCAGAGGCCATTTAGCGGGTCTGGCACAATCACACCAAAACCGCACGAGTGAATTTGGACTCTCAAAGAGAAACGGCAGACGGTCCAGCTGGAAGACGAGTCGCGAGTGAGGACTCTTGCGTGGCTTTCGGTTTGGAAGAATGACTTGGAATTATGGCTGCTGTGTTTTCTCTGGAATTTTTATTCGGGTTTCAAGTGTGAGGTGCAATCGTAAACACATCATTCATCGTGGAATATTTAGTTTGTTTGCTTCTGAATCTGCGTGCCCGTTTATCCCGGAGAATGTGGGCGTAACGGTTTTTGAAGTAAGAGGCAGTTTCACGTTATTGACTGCATTCAGACCATTTTCCAATCAATTATAATCACAACATTCATATTTAGGTCGCATGAATATCTGAGATTTCCGAGCTTTATATATAAATATGTCAGCTTTGTTCCTTCAGAGAGCTGTCCTGAATTGTACTCGTGACTGTTGGAGTATTTCTTTTGAAAGCAGATCGTATTATCAGATGAGTTGCCTTCGGGATTTTGTCAAAATAAGAACAATGAAATGAGGAGTACGCATGACAAGAGTACAAGGGGCCGTGGGGATTAGTGGCGCGGTGCGCAGCGGGCTATGTTATTTGCAGATTTCAATATGAACGCAGTGTTGGCATGACTGTGACGGGGTGTCAGATTTTCGGTTTGACTCACAGCCTCTCCGTCTCTTTCACTCAGAAAGCAGCGTCCACGAGGGAAGTTTTGGCAATGACAACGATGGCAGCATATGTGGCAGTGACTCCGTCTTCTACAAACAGAGTGAAGGTGAGGACACTGCTGTATTGAGATTTCTGCCTCTTGTCCCCCCCCACACACTCGTTTTGTTTTCCTGTTCGCTACATTGCCAGCATGGATAAATAAACATTTATTTGTATTGAATAAATCCCGATTTTGGGTCAAATGAAGTGAAAATGGATCATTTCCCAAGGCATCTCCTGATGATTGTGTTCTTCATATGTGTGGCATCAGGACACAGTATGGCTGAGACGCTCACGGTCGCCTTGCGCGTTGCTGAGGAAGCCCTAGAGGA
>NW_017804810.1:417263-460840 GCF_001891065.2 Hippocampus comes
ACTTTGAGAAGTAGGTGATGGATAAACATAGCACCGCAACAGTGAAAGAAATCATCACTTCTCTTTGTCTGTGTTCTTTCATCTCAAAGCTTTTGGGTGTGATGGGCCGAATGTTTAATGGAAGCAAAGAGTCACTTGGATGTCTGCAATGAAAGTGACATTTGGTGAAATTATTGGAGAAAAGGTCTGCTCACCCGCATCGGGGGGTCATCTCGACATGAGAGGAAGGCGAAGTGAAACTCTGACCTTTTGTCAGCTGAAGCAAATCTTCCTCACTTAACATTCACTGTCGGATTGAATTACGCCCATGCTGCGAGTTCCTCGACTGATCCACAGCCAGCAGAGACGCGACTTTTCAGGAAGCAGTTTTTATTGTCATGCGACGGGCAGATCTGCCTCGCTCCCGCAGTCCTTTTCACCCAAATGACAGGTTGTTTAACGCATTTAACCCAGTCTGCTTATAATTCAGCGTATTTTTCCCTGCATACTCAAATGTCACACACGTTTATTTCAAATTAAACGACAGCGTGTTTATGCTCACGGCCATTGTCGAGATACGCTGAATGATTTCTTTTTTTTCTGCTTACATTATTTAATTACATGAAAGAGTCAAAGTAGTTGGAGCGCCTCTGGAAATGTTGCAGTCGGAGTAATAAACATCATCAAGTCTATCTGAGAACATGGAAGATGTATTACACGTTTCATGTCATCGGGGATGGAGTGGCCAATGGGAAATTCTGGAAAATGTGTTTATTTTCCCAAACGGCCGGTCCTGGGCATCAATGTGATCTTATTAATGAACAAATGTACCAGATGTTGAATGTGTTAGGTTGTTTTAGTAGGTTTCAAGTGTGATTTGCTGGATGGATGTCCCAAACGAATGCGAAAATCTTCCATTGGGGTTGACTGCATGGCGTTGGACGTTATGACGGCTCACAATTAAATGGGCATCACATCACAAGAACAAGAGACAAACTCTCAGGGGGGGGGGATACAGGAGACCAGCTTGCTTCCGTTGCTCCTCTCTTGTGATGTTAGAAGATAGCCTGTCAGTTCAGCCCCTTGTTGTGACAGCGTTGTTAATAAGACATTTGCTGCCAGATGCTCCATTGTAATTGAAAGGACTCCCCCACCCCGTCTTCTGGCTGATCTCAACGCTGATGGAACTTCTGTGCCGTCTTATTTTCTTTTCGTTTTCTCTATCTGTATGTAATGCTCAATGGCCAAAGTGTTTGGAAACACCTTTGCTGCATAAAGGCACAGGAGTGGCACATTGATGAACACTGTGCACGGCGCTCTCGGCATGAACAACACAACCCAATAAAGTGACGACTTTGGGTGAAATATCAATAAAAAGAGACTGATTACAATTTCTTTTTTCATTCTCTTTTCAATTCAATCATTAAATTCACCACCAAGGCATTTAATTTTCAGAATGGCATTTTATTTTTGTTCCTGACACTTTTGGGGGACAAATAACATGCCCCGAGTCCAATTTGACCCAAGTTCGTTCTTGCTCTACCCGAGAAACTAACATAACAGGACGGTTCAAATATGAGTGACTCAGTACACCAAGTCGTGTGGACTTAATATTGCACGACTGTTTACTGTAAATGTTCTCTCGGTTGGATTGAAATATAAATCCATTTAATTTGTGTCATTGTAATCAAACGCGTCTATTGATTTAAAGCAGCGGTTCATACTTGCAGCCTTGTAAAGTTGTAACGTGGCCGCACTGCGTGGAGGTTGAAGATCAGCAATCATTTGCTTTAGTGTTCCTCAAAGGCAAATTACAACTTTTGCAGTAATTTAAAGGCATCTCTCCGGAAAGCGCCGTGCTCCATTGGGATGCTGCGGCATACATTATGGAAGAGATCAAGGTAAGGGGCTGTGCAAAGAGTGCACAGCTGAATGCTAATATCAGCACACTCACACGCCCCCACAAAGACGATTGAGGGTCTGTCTTAAGAATGTTTGCATGCCTCCGCCGGTTGGTCAACCTTAAAAGGTTTGGCGACAGCTGGTCACAGATGAAAAAGGCGCTGTCTATTTCTTGAAAGATAAAATGCATGATGCTCGCTTTGGCTTGCACCGCATTCATTGTTTTCTCCTTTCTTTCTCTTCTCTGCGGTAAATCCTGCCCACGTTTCTTGCGATGGTCACGGTGAAATCCCTCGGCCGCATCGCTCACATTGGAAGCGCTAAGACGCTGTCATATATTTTTCTATTTGGGCTTGCCTGCTGAAGGAGCAGACGCCTTCTGTACCGCCAGCCTTCGCAAAACAATCGCAATGGATGGGTCGGTCGACCGTGCACTGCGCTGCTCTAAGTGCAGTGTGAGAGGGCCTCCACTGTGGTGAAATGATCCTCTTGAAGTATGTGGTCGCCACAAAATGTCATTGTTGTGTTCTTTTCAACGTAAAGAAGTCATGCGCTGCATTGTTTTAACAAAGTCAGTCGGTTCCTCGGCTTAATAACATTTTTGTGGCATACTTTCAGAAAACTACCTTGAGAATCAAGAATTCGTGACTTTTATGATGGCTCTTATGCAGGGTGCTCATCCTCATGTCTTCCGCTGGCCAAGAATGTGTTTGGCTTTGGTTGGATTGACAATCAGTGGGATGCTAAAACAGTCGCATGAGCTTGAAGCTGATTGAATATTGTTGCGAGAGGTAACAAAGTCAGTCGGTTCCTCGGCTTAATAACATTTTTGTGGCATACTTTCAGAAAACTACCTTGAGAATCAAGAATTCGTGACTTTTATGATGGCTCTTATGCAGGGTGCTCATCCTCATGTCTTCCGCTGGCCAAGAATGTGTTTGGCTTTGGTTGGATTGACAATCAGTGGGATGCTAAAACAGTCGCATGAGCTTGAAGCTGATTGAATATTGTTGCGAGAGGGAACGACAAAAGCAAAAGCAGGACATACGGTGGTGGTTCTTCCAAAAATGCTTCTGTGAACTTCTCTTTTCCACATTTGTAAGATACGCTATACTATCTTCACTCACAAGAACTGTGCGCGCTGACTTCCATTTTATTTTCACATCCCACATAGGTGCGATCCCAAAATCACAAACATACGCAATAGTGTCATCTAATTGTAATTCTTTGTCAATTGTGAACTGGGAGAAAAAAAGGTGTGTGCCTGTTGATTTGATTGAGCCATCCTTCTGCAACGTCAAAGAATATTTGGCAGCCTCGTGAGGAATGTCCCGAAGCAATCTTCAAAGATGAATTTTGGATGTGGCGTCCCATCTGGTTGTTTTCTTTGATCAGACGAGATGTAATCCTGAAATCACTCAACGTGAATTATTGATAAAGCTTTTGTCTCGGTGTTATTTCAACTCGCATTCGCTATACGCGCTGGTCACAACTGCTGTCAGACAACGATGCCAGCTACAATCCCAATCACGCCGCCGCACATCAACATAAGATTCATATTGCAGTCGAGTTCATTTACTGCATATTTTCCGAAGAGGAACACTTATGGGAAAACGGAGCTCTCATCCAACGTTAACACGGCGTTGCAGGAGAGCGGCGGTTGCCGAAGCTCGGCTCATCTTCGAAGCCGGGTGACAGTTTGCTATGGCAGAGGCCATTTAGCGGGTCTGGCACAATCACACCAAAACCGCACGAGTGAATTTGGACTCTCAAAGAGAAACGGCAGACGGTCCAGCTGGAAGACGAGTCGCGAGTGAGGACTCTTGCGTGGCTTTCGGTTTGGAAGAATGACTTGGAATTATGGCTGCTGTGTTTTCTCTGGAATTTTTATTCGGGTTTCAAGTGTGAGGTGCAATCGTAAACACATCATTCATCGTGGAATATTTAGTTTGTTTGCTTCTGAATCTGCGTGCCCGTTTATCCCGGAGAATGTGGGCGTAACGGTTTTTGAAGTAAGAGGCAGTTTCACGTTATTGACTGCATTCAGACCATTTTCCAATCAATTATAATCACAACATTCATATTTAGGTCGCATGAATATCTGAGATTTCCGAGCTTTATATATAAATATGTCAGCTCTGTTCCTTCAGAGAGCTGTCCTGAATTGTACTCGTGACTGTTGGAGTATTTCTTTTGAAAGCAGATCGTATTATCAGATGAGTTGCCTTCGGGATTTTGTCAAAATAAGAACAATGAAATGAGGAGTACGCATGACAAGAGTACAAGGGGCCGTGGGGATTAGTGGCGCGGTGCGCAGCGGGCTATGTTATTTGCAGATTTCAATATGAACGCAGTGTTGGCATGACTGTGACGGGGTGTCAGATTTTCGGTTTGACTCACAGCCTCTCCGTCTCTTTCACTCAGAAAGCAGCGTCCACGAGGGAAGTTTTGGCAATGACAACGATGGCAGCATATGTGGCAGTGACTCCGTCTTCTACAAACAGAGTGAAGGTGAGGACACTGCTGTATTGAGATTTCTGCCTCTTGTCCCCCCCCACACACTCGTTTTGTTTTCCTGTTCGCTACATTGCCAGCATGGATAAATAAACATTTATTTGTATTGAATAAATCCCGATTTTGGGTCAAATGAAGTGAAAATGGATCATTTCCCAAGGCATCTCCTGATGATTGTGTTCTTCATATGTGTGGCATCAGGACACAGTATGGCTGAGACGCTCACGGTCGCCTTGCGCGTTGCTGAGGAAGCCATAGAGGAAGCCATTGCCAAGGCAGAAGAGTTCAGTGACAGTTTGGTGAGACCTTTGGGCAGCCACTCCGCTTCCTCCCTTCTGTGTCTCTCTCTTTTGTATAAAAACACGTAAGATTAGGCATACCTTTACAATAAAATAACATTCAATCTAAGAGAAGTATCAATAATTCTACAGTGCTTTTCAACACCACAATAATCAAGGTAATATTCAGGTAATGCGTTTCTCATCGTATCAAACCTAACTGGGCATGATTGTCTTGTCATTTTTAATTTTTTTTTTTTCTTATTCAGGTAATGCGTTTCTCACCGTATCAAACCTAACTGAGCATGATTGTCTTGTCATTTTTATTTTTTTTTTTCACAGCATGTGGTGATCATTCAATCGTGCTTGCATTCTTAATGAGTTGTATGTCGATGCAGGAGAAGCAGAATGAGGCTCGATATCTACGAGACCACAAAGAAGAGCTCATAGAGGAACTCGCTACAACCATTGTCCAAAAGGTATTTTGAATGGCTTGATTTCCTAATGCTAATTAATTCGGCACTCTCCAGTAGGTAGAGACAAATGTTTGGCAATCTCTATTGACGTGAGAGTTCACACGGTAGAATGTAAATCTAATACCTAAAATTCGCTTTGACAGAGACTTTTGCATTACACGCCCATCCAAAACGAATGGGAAGAGTGAGTCGAAATCATTTCTTTTTTTTTGTGTATTCTGAAAACTTTTGGCACAGAGGGGCTTGAAAAAAGGGAGAGTTAATATTTAGTTGCAAATCCCGCTGGCTTACTTCCCTTTCACCACAGGTTCTTTCAGTTTTTGTTTGTTTGTGTGATGGGCGGTTGCTCCTTTGGGTGTCTCGCTGTAGTTATCATCGTACATTGTGTTTCGCTGCTTCTCACTTCTAAATAAAGTTGATGTCCTTCAAGTCTCGTGGAGTGAAAATGTACAATAACTTGAAAGGCATGTTTTTGTTGCCGCCTAATGTTCACTAGATCATCCAGAGGAGGAAGCGCTCAGAGATGCAGACAGAGTATGACTTTGTCTGGCCTCAGCCTCAGTCTTTGATTCAGACCAGTGATCAAGTGTCACCTTCGCAAGCTCAAACGTCTTCACAAGGATCTTCGGACCCCCTCAAAGCATCCTCCACCCTCTCGGTTAGTCAGCACCTGCACACAAGCACGCCATACAGCCAACATCCCAAGCAAAAAAAAAAAAAAAACGTAGAAAGGACTTTTTGTTACTTTCTTGATCCTGAATTATGAGGAGGATCTTGTGAGAGACTGTTAAGGGACTGCGGGTGTCTATGACGTATTATATGTTTGAAATCCCATTTCACCTGAGAATAAAACTGGAAAATGAGGAGTGGACGCAACAATGAAACAGATGCCTCCCAAATAAGCAGCCCAGGCTTCATCACACTTAAATTCACACAAATCTGCCAGCGGGGACTTTTTGTCATCAGTGACATTTGTCATTATCCCGTGCTCGAGCAAAGCATCAAAGCTGCGCTCCGGGGGCCTCCCTGCTCCGTTTCACGCGGTTTTACTGTGCCGTGATCAAAGTCCCGCGGAATGCGCTTGGATCCTTCCTCGGCAGCTCAGCCCGCCACGGGACAGACTTGCTTTATCAGCGTCAGTTCAAACACGCTCAGTTAGACACCCTTGCGTGAAAATATGCAATGGGCTCCCTGTGTTGCGGTCTCTGCTCACGGTGATCTCAGCATTGCATCCGCCTCCTCTTATTCAGCCTTCTCTGCTCAGGATTATAGGCTTGATTTTAGCTCCACCTACTGATGAGAATTTTTATCCTCACTGAGTTTCTCTTTACTGATTTGGAATGGAACTTTTTCCTGGATTAGTTATCTTAACTAAGGTGATGATGCTCTGACTGCTATTGTATTGCATCAACTCAATTCAGGCGCACACGATGCAGAAGGCCTCTAATTTGGTGCTGACTCAAATCAATAATGTTCAGCCGTCTCTACCGTCCCATTCTAGTGCAGCATATGTGGTCCTTCATGTGCATTTCTACCTGTGTGTGTGTGTGTGTGTGTGTGTGTGTGTTTTCAGCGCTCACGCTCAGCCTTCTCCCTCACCAGTGACGACTCTCCCGAAAAAGTTCCTCAGGACGAGGCCGTTGGCACGGGCGGCAGCCTACAGGAATACTCGTCATTGAAGAGAGAGCCCAAGGCCGCATCCCTGCCCACCTGGAAGAGTGTTGACCGGCTGGACAATTCCAGTAAAGTTTGTTTTGTATCCCACCAAGATGGGGTCAGAGGGGGATGGTTTCTCAAAAGACCATTTGAATAATTCGGTTGCCGATGTTGGTTCCCCAAAGCGCTTGTTGTGGATGAAACAATACTTTCATCTTTTGCCCTATTGATCCAGGTGCATCATCAGTCCTCCAAAGTCCAGACGGCAACTGGATTGCTCTCCACAGCTCTCAGATGTCTCGTCCCAGCCTGCTCACCAAGAGGAAAAGCCTGGTGTTCAGTGTCTTGGAAAAGGAGTCCGGCGTTGTCTCAGCCTACGACGAGATGGGTTCTGACTCCGAGGAGGACGACCGAGGCAGCTGGGGCGCGGCGTTGCAGCAGTTCCGCCGCAAACTGTCCGATGAGACCTACTACACCGACTCGCAGCATGACCCCGAGTGGACGTATACGCAGCACCTGCCCGTGACCTCGCCTTCTTCTGGCCAGTACACCAACACGGAGACTCTCAATTCTGATTCGGAAGCATCCTCTGCGCGGTCTTCGTGTCCTCGGCGACCACCTCAAAACCTGCTTTGGAGGAAAGGACCATCAGACACGCATCTTCACCCTTACCACGTACCGCTGTACCAGCAACACCTTCACCAAAACCTCTCTCCGTATCCGCTTCTCTCAGGGGCTCTCGATGTGAACTATAACCCCAAGGTGTGTAGAAATGCAAAGATTAGGTTTTGGCGAAACCGCCGGATGTGATATTAGGCCGGGATACCTACACGGACTGATACGGGATGATTGCATTCTACTCAGATTATTATTTAAGTCGTAGAAAGGTCAACAGAATACGAGAAGCCCATTTCTGTATGATGCAGTGCACTTCTTCAGCAACTGTCCGTGATTATCTTTGTAAAGGAAAATGGCGTTAATCTCTTCAGTAAATGGGGTCAAAATGACCAGATACCCCAAAAAGGCTTTGTCCTACCAAATCCTGTCTGGTCAACACACGTACCTACCCCACCCGATCTCCATTTGCAGGTGATGGCGGACAGCAGCGAGGCCGAAGAAAGGCAGAACGAGCAGGTGAGGAGGTCACGGCGACGACGCAAAAGCAAGAGAGATTCATCAAACGAGAGCCGGTCCGGGAGCCAGAGCTATTCGCAGTCGATTCAGGTAACATTGTACCGAATTCAAATGGTGGCTCCCTCGGAGATTGCGCACGAATATTGAGAAATGCTGTTGTCGAGTCAGAAGGCGAAAGGGACCATCGTAGGACTGCATTTTTATATTGTATTATCCTCACATGCATGTTTTGGGGATGTGGGAAGAAGCCACTCCGGAAGGTCGGCGCCGTGATTTAAACAGAGTACCTCTGCCATGTTCTTCATCGCTATCGCGACTGGCGTCAACTGTTCCGGCAATGGAATTCCTTTGTTGGCCTTGATTGTGAATGAATATGTTCTATTTTGTGTGTGAAGGAGACTAGTGGTTTTCTTCTGGATGACCTCCTGAAAAGGGGCTTAAGCGAGGACAAGCCTGTCGCCGACACAGTGCCCATGAGCACAGCAGCACCAGATGCCTTCCCAGTAGATGCCATCACACCCGAATCCCATGACTTGGACCAAGCCACCCCGAATTCGGTGGACCCGAGCAGCCCTTCGGGGCCCCACCACGGGGGCTCGGGACCTGTGTCCAGCACAGCCCGCCCTCTGGAGGAAGAATTGCGGTCCAGGGTCAGTAAGCTGGTCAGGAGCCGCACCAACAGCAGAGATCGCAGCTCGTCGGATGAGGAGTGGCCCCCGCACAAACAGATGGAGGAAGAAAGCGGCAGAGCAAAGCCGAAAGACACGGAAAGAGAGAAGACAAGGTCAAGTGTCAAATTAAAAGAAAAAGCGGGCGAACCGGCCCGTCAATTGAATGGTGAAGAGATGACAAGAGGTGAGAGGTCGATCAGAAGTCCACCGTTGAGTGGGGAATGCCGAGTGAAGGAGAGGAGGCTTGAGAAGCGAGCGGGGAGTTTGGAGGAGACACTCGATGAGAAGGAGCAGAAGAGAGGAGAGCGAAGAAAAAACAAGAGACAGCATCGGCGAGATTTGGAGAAGGAGATGTACGAATGGAAGAGCGCCTCCGGTGCTGCCAGCGCGTCTGCTGTTACGCCATCTTCCCAGGAGGCGGTGCTGTCTGACAACCAGGTAAGGTGGTGGAGCAACTCAAGCTCTGCCTTTTTGTCACGTTATCGGTGCTGTGCTGAGAGGGATCAATACATCTACTGATTAAAGCTTCAGCCAGTGATTCATATCATATTGAGAAAAGATCTGTCTCTCTTCCCTTTCACGGCCAGCGTTTGTCTATGTATATCTGAGCATATTTAGCACTCAGACAGACACAATCGAAACATCATCAAGCAGGGCACAGTGTACTTTTTGAAATACTTTGCATATTGAAAATGTGAACCCCCAGACTATGGTACCTTTTTTTTTTCTTGTGGCTATTTGAGAGTTTGTTGATTGATTTTTGACTCCATTCGTGCAGTTTGGCCTCAGATACCCATTTTCCACCCCAAAAAAACAAGTTCTTGCAAAGAACGCAGTCATGACGTCATCGTAAAGCGTCTAAACGTCGATATTTACCCAAGAGCGCCTTCTGCATCATCAGGTCACTTTGATTAGTAAGTTTTTTTTTTTGTTTTTTTTTAATAGAGGTCATTATCAAGTACGACATCAAAGGGAATCGATGCACCTTATCAATATATTTAAAATGGTTGTGATGTCATGAAATCAGGGAGTGCTTTTATGGACCCCCGTTCCTTGGTAGAGCTGATAATAAAATCTTTTTTTTTTTTTTGTGTGTGTGTGTGTGTGTGTGTGTGTGTGTTTCTCGAGAGAAGCAGAAGTATTCTGCGGCCTCACTCTGCAGCATCACCACGGAGGTGTTGAAGGTTTTGAACGCCACCGAGGAGCTGATCAGCGAGGCAGGAGGGGACGGCTCCACGCCTTCAGAGCCTCAGAGCACGTCCGCCTTCTCCAGCAGCTCTGAGACTCACAAACTGGACCAGAGGCTCACCAAGATGGAGGAGAATGTAACTTTAAATGCTTGGTCTCCCCTCAATGGCTAAAGGTTATTTTTCCAGTCCTAACAGGACCTCAATGGTTTTCTACCTTGAAGGTTTACCTGGCTGCTGGTGCTGTATATGGCTTGGAGGGGGCTCTGGGGGACTTGGAGCAGTGTGCCCGCAATATCAGTAGTGGGACCACGGACACTGAACTGGCATTCCTGGAAGACCAAGTGGCGACTGCTGCTGCTCAGGTCCAGCAATCTGAAATGCAGGTACTGGAGGAGATTGAGTGCCTTTGGTTCTCAGCATTTTTCTTGTTCACCACATTTACCGGGTGGAGCACACCAAATAGAATCCCAGCTGGGTGGCTAGCAAAGGCCGGGTCCTTGGTGGTCCGATCCCAGCGACAAAAGCTGGCTGTTGGGATATGGAATGTCGCCACTCTGGGAGGGAAGGACCGTGCGAGGTCGAGGTGTTGTGACAAGATAAACTCGGCCTTGTCTCAACACAGCTTCGGCTCTGGTACCGGTCCTCTTGTCCATGGTGAAAAACGCCGAGCAAGTTTGGGCATCCTAATTGCTACCCTGCTAAGTGTCTGTACATCAGGGTTCATTCCAGATTGTCCATAACAAATAACGTGTTCAAACATAAGGTTGTTCACATTTTCACTTGGCACCAGGACACCCTTGGCCACACTTCAACGATCGATTCTGTGATCGCGGTGTTTGACTATTAATTCGGTGAAACCATGGAGAACAACTTGACAAATGTGTTCACTCATTCCAACCTTGACTTTTCTTTCAGAGATTGATAAGTAGTCCTTATTTGCCTAAATTGCATCATCCGATGCCTAATGTCATTTACTTACAAGTTAATCGACTATCTTGCATTGTATTTCCACTTGTAGATATCCAACATTGAGGCCAGGATATCGGCTCTTAAAACCGCAGGGTTGAATGTGACCGTTTGCAATCATTTCTCCAAGTTCAAGCCAACGGCAAAGGTATCCAACCGCAGAGCCGCTTGCTGTTCAATGACTATCTACGTCGAGGAGAGTCACGATCATGTCTGTTGTTTTACTGACGATGCAGCCACAAACCCTGGACTCATCGCGCCATCAGAGGAGGAAGCTGCCAGCCCCTCCGCTAAAAGATACCAAATAAAGGTTTGCAGGTTTGCATTCTAATAGAAAGCATTGCACATGTTTCAGTAGGTTTTACTTGACCTGTTTTCATCCATGCACACGCACATTACTTGGGGGGAAAGCAACACTGCGCTAACACACTCCACAAATTTTTTTTTTTAGATTTTATATTACATTTGGAATATTTCATTGATTAAAATAAAAGGTTTTAGGGTAACCTACATTTATTTTCTTTCTGTCTGTCTGTCTGTCTTTCATATGAGGAATCAAGAACTCGCAAGATTTTTGGTACAGTCAATCATAACCTTTGAAAATACGTGAATAAGAAATAGAAATCTCATCCCAAAATGTTTTTTCCTGTAAATCTGTTAAGTGTCACAGAGCTGCCCTTTATCTCAGTTAAGATGATAGTCATTTCAAAAAAAAAGAGAGAGAGAGAGAGAGAGAGAGAGAGAGAGAGAGAGAGAGAGAGAGAGAGAGAGAGAGAGAGAGAGATCTTAAAGTGCTTGCTGGTGTGTGTGTTTATGTGTGTGTGTGTTCGTTCATGGGTGTATCTTCGGTCAGTGTGTGACAGGGAGAGAGAGGCATTTTATTCACTTTTGCTTCAAATCATACATTTCCCGCATTGTGCAAAGACAAAAGCTTGCTTGCTGAATGGAAGTAAAAATGAATACATCTGCTGGCCAGTGGACTAATTAGCTGAAAAGCTCCATTAGATTCAAAGCATCCAAATGGAAACTTGCACAACAAGAGGCCAAAGCTGTTCTATCACCCAACAAGTCGCCGTTTCCTTTTAATAACATTGAATGGGTTTTCTTCCCCCATTTTTTTGAATAACCAGCATCAACTCATTTGCAGCTCTGATTCAGATTTTTTTTTTTTTTTTTTTTTTTTTTTTTTTTTTTTTTTTTTGGTTGCACGAAACCAGCACAGACCAAGACATCTTAGTCACATCACTGATTTTAGATTGATCACCTCTGTTCGGCAGGAGGGAAAGATGTGTTGTTTTGAAATACCGTTTGAATGTTTCCCTTTTTGTTCTGTTATTGCCTTCTAAAATTCAGATAAGATGGAGGCCGAGCAGTCGATGGAAGTCTTTGGGCCACAGTGTGGATGAGGAGCAGCAGCACAAGTCCCTCAGGGCCACACGCCAGAGCCCTGTGGACAAGGGCCCCCTTCCCCCCTCCCCGCCTCCACTCATGCAGTGCCTTGACCCAGCCCCACACCAAACGGGAGCTTACACCTGCCCCGTTGCGGCCCACAAAGCCCTCAGCCCTTTCACGCCATTGACAAGATACGTAGAGCAAAGATGAGTGGACAGTCTCTGCCTTAAAACCTCTCCAAAACCAATCTGTGTACAAATTGTACCACTTGAATATCGACCATGATTAGGATGTACAATGAAGTCATAGGCTATTAATTATGAGACGCTTATCCCTAGTACGGGCTAGAATGTCACGAGGGTTGCACCCGTGAAGACCCGTGCACACACACGCGGCTATCAGACATTAATTCCCGTTCAGGAGGATGGTTGTCATTTGAAACTCATTTCGGACTGCTGGGAAGTAAGACATGTCCCATTTGGAGTTGACCAAGTTGTATGTCGAAGCAATTTTATCAGACGAATGTCCCCATCACTCCCAAGTATCAACAATAAATGTCGATAAATATATTTGACATCTTTTTTTTTTTTTTTTTTTTTTGTGGGTCCTCGCTATTAGGAAACGATAGAGTACTGAGCCCTGCCACAAGTAGTGAAAATTTGCAGTTGATTGACCCCCATTCTCCCATCTGAATGGTGCTCCTCCATTCACTTCAACACTGTTCAGCGGCACCGAGACCAACACGGTTGATTATCTTTCGAATAGACTTTTCCAAGTTCGAGGTTGGAATTTTCTGAGTTAACAGCGGTCTGGCACAAGACTGCCATCCAGCAAAAAATGACCAGTGGCAGAGTTGTTGTTGTTTTGATACTTTTATGCTCTCTTCTTGAACTTTCGACGAGAGCTTGAGCCAGCAACTGGCAAGCTTAGCATCGATGCCACCTCTGACAATTAGCGCATTATCGAGCCATCATTCTGGTTTCAATACGTTTTGAAAATCAGACTCTTTCTTCTTGTTTCCACATGAGCTCAGCAAGAGATCAGAGTGTCTATTCATGTGACAGCTACATTTCCTCATCTAACTTTGGACTAGAATGCAAATGAAAGTCTTATTCAACAGCACTCAACCGGTCGCCGCAACAGAAAAGATTCAAATGAGAATTGATGTTTGAAGGCACACATCAACACAATCATGTGAATGAATCCAATATTAACGTTTCAGCTTTAAAGTGAAAGCGAAGCACGAGCTACCCCTTCGGTGCAGTATTCTCTTCTTCTGATCTCCTTTTCTCTCTTACTCTCCAAATGAACAGCCTATTGTTTGAGCAACAGAGCTCTTCCTGTCCAAACCTCGGTGCCACATACAAGATTTTAACGGGCTGGTTTTGTCAGTGTCAAGAAACCACAGTTTTGGTGACAAGCAATTTATTTTTGTACTTAGAACATTTTTTATGCGCATTATCACAAATGACAAAGCTTTATTTTATCCTGAGTGGTTCCTGTGAGACACGACTCCAATTGCTTTCTGTGTCTGCTTTGAAAATTCGGATGACAAGGAGACGAGGCTAATATGATATTAAATGTGAGAATACTGCTGTCATGTTTTGATTTTGTCCCCGCAGAAAATCCATGGGCAATCCGCAGGAGTGCAGGGTTGATTTCCTGACTTGCATGGTGCAAACCAAAAAACAAAATGGGCAATCCCATGTGCACTTGCTCCACCTCTTTCTCTGAGAGAAACTTTCTTGCAACCTTCTCATGTTTTTTTTTTTTCTTCATGGGGGGAGCACATTGGTCCTGTTCTTGTTTGTCTCTCTTGGAGTGTTGATACAGTATATAAAAGCATGTTTGTGATGTACAAATGTCATGAGAAGCACAGCTAAAACGGTCCAATTATCGGTGTCCTGTATTTTTGTAAAAATGCCATCTCAGAATTTAATATACAGTATGTATATGTATGGGAAAAAATGGATATGATAAAGACTATGTGTAAATGGCCCAATCAACATTCATTGTCGTATGACGCTCGTGAATTCACACAGGAATTAATGGAATTGTGTCCTGCGATAATAATGGAATTGGTCAAGCATCACTTGGTTCCTGTTTAAAGCCGGTGTGACCGACGAGTTTGACGTTTACCGTGCGCAGTGCCACATTTACTTTATGTGCTGTCGTTTGTTGCAGTCCATTTGACATTTTGGGGAAAATATGACCATGCAAAAAAAGTCTCGATAAATAATACACCCATGCGTGCTGCTGTGCACCTGGAGAAAGATGTATTCGGAATGAAATTAAATTTGCAAACTGAAATATTCTCTGGATGTGTGCTGTGTTGCATCCACAAGTCGAGCCTGAACGCTATGAAGTTCATATTTATTAATTCGATATAAACTGCATTTCCATATGTACACAACACACATTTGCAGGTTGATTTTATTAACAATCACCGGGGAGGAACACGGAACGAGAGTGTTGTATCAAGCACAACCTCAGAGTTTGTTGGTTGATGTGAGGGAGAGATGCATGTTGTCATGGTAACCAGTCCCCATCCTCTCCATGCAGCACCTTGTCCAGGTTCTCCTTGTTCCGGAGACTGTTCAAGAGCAGCTCCAGCATCCTGACAACAGGCTGCATCCCCACATCGCCCGCTGCCTCAACGCTGCTGTATCGCTTCCCGAAGCGCCCGATGGGTCTCACGCCACGGCCCACGTACCAGAAGGGGTCTATCTCTGGACCTGGACAACAAACAGGTGCATCACTTCTGTCTTTTAGATGATACAGTGGAGATCAGAATTTACAGGAGAGACGTTGTCACACATACAGCAATGTGAAATTCAATTTTTTAAGAAAAGGCTGAAAATCCATTTTACCTCTTCTTTGAACGTCTATAATAATATACGCTCACTGGTCACCGGACTCAAATGAGATTTTTTTGTTTGATTACAAACTACATTTAGTATGGCACTAGAATATGTTAAAAAAACACACAAAAAACCCTACATTTTCTATTTAACATTCTATATAAGCCCACGAGATTCAACTCTGACTTACTTCTGTTGTCAACGTTGTGCACAATGTGGAAGTCGTGCTCCACCGTGGTGCTGTGTGCGCTGCTGAGGCTGCAGCAGGAGAACAGGATGAGCAGGACGACGAGGAAAAGAGCCAGAGGTGCAGGCAGCCCGCTCCTTGCCTGGACATCGGTCACTCTCCCGGGCAACATGCTGAGGAGTCAGCACTGCAAGTCGGCATAAGAAAGGGCTGGTCAGTAACCTTACACGCACCTCACATGCTCAAACAGGTGGGAAGGTCCACTGACTAAATCATGCACTTCTCTCCACTTGTTAACACACAGTTTCAAATAGAGACTGTTTCAAGGGAGCCAAACTTGATACATCCGCTTACCTGTTGAAAAAAATGACAGAGATGAGACAGTTTGAAGATGTGAGCTGAGATTTTCACCGCTAAACCTGAATTCATACACATTTGCCATCATGGCAAATCTTAAGCAGATCCAGACTAAAATTGGTTATCAAATTGATTTCGTGATAGCGTTAAAAATAAGCGCGAGAAGGACTAAAATTCAAGAAGTACTTTTTAAACCAAGGGTGTGGATATTATGTACAATATTGAATAAAACAGTACATGAAATACAAAATATGATACAAATGAATAGGAATGAAGTGAAATTCTCTACAATGCCAAGTATATAACATCATCATAATGATAAAAAAAATGTTTTTTTTTTGGTTAAATATTTTGAAATGCCACGTAGATTAAAAACGCAATAATAAGCTTACCCTGAACTTTGGTAAGAGGCTAAGGTCAGCTGGCGAGGTCTGTAGTTGTTCGAGCCAAGCAGGTGTGCAGCATCTTATATATCTGCTTCTCATGTGCCCTTGGGATGATGAATAAACACACACACGCACACAGAGGACGCATCTCCCCCCACCCACCACCCACCCCGCGCCCTTACCTTCCCACTCCCGGAAGCCCTTTGCAAATGGACGTGTTCGTTTTGAGTCGTCCTGCCGTCTGTCACGCAGCAGAGGCGTCCATCAGCAAGTTGATGACATGAAGACAACTTTAAATTGGTCAAGGTGGGGGAAACCCAGCACCTCAAGTACATCTCTGTCAGACTGTGATCCATAACTGTGGTGGGTGGCTTTTTCATGGACCTTTCATCAATGTTTTTGATTCCCAGGGGCAAGGCAGTACGCAATTAGTGGTTTCTGATCTGAGCGTCTACTGAATGGAAAGTGCTCCTTTGTAATTTATACATTTTATATATATATATATATATATATATATATATATATATATACACACACACACACACACACCTTTTTGTGTCATGTGAAGGGCTAAAATATCTCATCCTTCACCATGCATGTTGACAAAAAAATGACAATACTGCTATTACATCAATCTTTAACATTTCCTCACTTAACTTTGAAAGCGTTAGCATTTCTTAACATAAGGAGACCAAAAACTACACTGGTTCATGATGAAGAATCTTTGCCCTTGTGCCAGCTCCATGTCTGGTTTGCCTCTTCAAAAACAAGACTGTGTCATCAGCACTTGACTGACTGACTTCGCATCCATCACCTCTGTGAATGGCACCACAGATGAGACCTGGGCGAGTCACAGCATGAGACCACATAATGGATGACTGCTTCTATGTGACATCTTTACACACAGGTCTCCCCCAGCCCCACTTTGGGGGTGGGGGGTGGAAATATCAACTCTATAAATGGATTTTTTCAGAAATTCTGAATTAGAATGTCACGACTTGCTTGGTACCCGAGCATCCTCCCACTGTGCTGCTTCAAGCCATTGAGAAATGTGCTATTGATTGAGAAAGACCAGCCTCGGTGAGTAATTCACAACTTGGCCGGCCAAACCTGAGTTCTCTAGCTCATTCCCTGTACCTGCTACGGTATATTTTGTTAATTGCCTCGTAAATTGTCACCGAAACATGGCGTGGGCTTGGTTTCCTATGTTTGGATCATCCTCTTACCTGGAAAAAAAACATGCTTCAAGTAAGTCATCAATGGGGACTTTATCTTGACTTTATCAAAGCATTCACTCAACTTTTTAACAACTGAAAGTACACTGATATCCACTCAGTGTTCTTCTTAAGAGGTGTCAAAAAGCCATCATGAGTGATTCAGCTGCCTATGGCATCACCGACTAGAGCCAAAAATTGTGGGTTCAAGTCCAACACGAATCATGGAATCTGAAGAACATGAATTTAGAAATATTTTCAGAAACGTTTCTGTATAAATGTTGTCATCAATGAAATAATTTCTGCAGTGGCCGATAATTAAAGCAAAGTCTTCGATGGGAAACGTAACATGCCTTAACTTTTATGTAAACTTTGCTGCCCTCCTGTGGTGAGTTTGATGTACACACTATTTTAACATCATTCATCGTTTCACTGTTGAGCCTCGTCAGCGTCCACTGTATTTGAAATGAGACATGGACAATAAATGGCATGTTATTTTAGGTTATCATCTCCATGTCACAAAGGTTTATGAGCGAACCTCTTTCAAGATGATGTTTAAAAAAATTGGGGTGAGAGCTCTCAAGGAGAGACGACCACATTATTTCTCTCGATGCACGGAGAGCCCACAAACCTCAAACATTAACTCCAAAGTAATGTCCAACACATGCAGTTAAATGTTCTTTGCTTTCATCTATGTTAGTGCATTTAATTTCATTTTCTCCTTGTCCATGCTACCCCCCCCCCCAAAAAAAAATCGGAATTATTAGGTTTGTGACCTCACCAGTCCATGCTACCCCCCCCCCAAAAAAATCGGAATTATTAGGTTTGTGACCTCACCACACATGTACCGTTAAACACGTCGGAGCGGCCCTTGTATATGTTTTTTTTTAATATATTGAATGGTAAAAGAACTTGAATATTAGCATTACACATCCTAGCGTTACTTTGTAAAACGTGTTCATTTATAATTATCGTTGGGATTTTTTTTTTGGTCATATTAGTTGTGTTTTCTGACTTGTCATTGTACTCTGCTGTCTTTTAATTGTACTGTACCATGACTAAGGTTAGTTGATCGTGTTTCGTGACCAGTGGATCTGTGAACACTGAACTTCTTGGACTGCTTTGTCATTATCAGATTGACTGAAAAATCCACGCGGTATAAGTGATTATGATATCACAGGACTTGATGGACTTTGGCCCTCTCATGAAAGTACAGTATGCGTATGATGAATGGTGTTACTATGAACTGTATTGGTGCCAATACAAAATAGAACAAATTCCGAATTCAAACATCTATTTGTACCAGATCGTGCCTTTACACTTTGGAAAACAATATCAGATAGCAAATTTGCACCAACATTCGATTATTCTTCATTCATTTATTCGAGATGTTCGCAACGACACGCAACACAACAGGAGGGTTAAAGTGTTGTTGCACACCACTCCAATAGGCGGCGGTGTACACTCGTTGCTTTGTCTCGCCTGTAAACAAGCCGAAGAAGACGAAGCAGAAGTAGCTGACGGCTTCAGTCGGAATAAAAGTCGCTTCTGAAGAAATTATTTTATATTTTGTGATCTCCTCTGCGTGAGGTGCAACCGCCTTTGTGTTGCAATATGAGCTACAGCATATAGCAAACGAGGAGACAATTTCGAGGTCCGGGACCTGACATTTGACAGCCCACGCAGTTACTTCCTGTGTTGTCGGTGAGGAGTAAGATACGTCTGGAGCGATCAAGAGGTTGATACTCCGAGCAACAGCGTTTGAAGCAGAGCAAAACCGTGTCTGTTTTCTCAATGCGTCGCCGGACACCATGTCACTGAGTTCGGGCGGTTGGACCGCCAGTGTCGTGACGGAACAGCGCGCGTTTCCTTCGCCTGTCGAGCATGGAGCGTCGCAAGCAGAACCCAACTGTCAAACCGTCCTTATGTCTGTTCGGGTGTCGTTGTGCCATTCTGGTATTCGACCGCTGCGTCTTCCGAGAGCAGGCGATGAGTCTCTTCTTCTGCAGCTCAGTATGGACTTGAATAAGTCCGGGGAATTCCATCTGTCACTGCAAGAGTGCAGCGGCGATGGCCGTTGCGCGGTGAGTTCGCTACCAGGCGTCACAGTGTGGCTGCACGTCTAAGCTGTGGCATTTGGCTTGGAAATCCCCTTCCCCCCGCCCCACTTTATTCATTATGGTCAGCAAGAACACGTTTCTTTTGGACTCCAAAGCGTCTTGAAATGCTCGTGCTTTATACCCATTGTTTGTATTGCATGCTTGCTCGGGATACACAGGAGGGCCGTTTAATTACGTCAACAAAACAGTTTTCCGTCTTTAATCCCATTGGAGACTGTTAAGTGTCTGAAGCCTTGGTGCGTAAAAGCTTATCTTTTCACAATTCCCTGTTATATATTAAACATGCCAGTTAACTCTTGATTCCGAGAAAGCGGCAGACTAAAAGGCTAGCTGTACTACAAGTATGGAAATGTAGTGTTTTTGCTCATCATGCAGTGGCACGCAATATTAAGTTGAAATTGATTCGTGAGCTAAATTCTTGATCTCTGATTGTAAGAGTCATAAGAAACCTCAATTCCCCAAAAGAGTACAATACAAGGCATGTTTGGGTGTGGCGGCGCTCCTTCAACAGAAACCGAAACATGTTGAGACAATCGATCTTTATTTTTCAGATAAGACTGTTGTGCTAAGGGAGAGCAATATGGTACCGTCTTGGATCAGACAGACATCATTATCGTCTTACTGTTCTTTATTTTCTCCTGCTCCAGACTATCGCCAAGTATGATTTGAGATCTGTGAACTATGAGGTGAAAACGCCAAAATGTCACGAGCTGAGTCTGTCAGCGCCTCCGCACGATCGTATCAGCTTCAACTTCCGTTGTGAGCAGGAGGCTCAGCAGTGGGCCACTGTCATGACGACATCACTGAGGGAAGCACACAGAGGTCAGCGACGCCTTCCTTTTGACATCCACAACTTACCTTGCACAATACAATCACGTTTTGTGTGAATGTTTTAACTTTCATAAATCGTAATAAGATATGGAGCAATATGGAGCGGCATGGCTCAAGTGGCCGAGTTGTCCTTTCTCAGCCCGAAGGTTGCGGGTTCAACCCCCAACCCTTGTGATCATGTTAAAGTGTCCTTGAGCAAAATACTGAACTCCCAGTTGCTCTTGATGCTGTGTTATTCGTAGGTGAATGAAAAGATTGTGTTTATGTCCTGAACCCTGACTTTCTGTCATTGTTGGGGATCTTTGGCATGAGGCCCATTCGAATTTAGATGCGCAAATTGCGATTCGATTCGAAAACACAATCTTTTAGGGTTGCTCTGATTCTATTCGATGCAGTGCAGAAACAATGTGATTGGTAACAATCATCACAAACGTGCACAAGGCTAAAAAGGGCAAAATGGTATGGCTTGGACTGATATCATCACTGCTCTTGCAAAATAAAAATTAAAAAAAACATGTCTTGGCTGAGCAGAACTCAAATGTGCATCTGTTTTTGTACAATTACATTTTGGGCCAAAAATCAATGACACAAAATGTCAGTAAAACTGTGTTAACTAAAGGCATAGAATTTTTCCTCAAGTCTAAAGATGTCATTATCATTGGGCGCTGTTTGATCCGGTGATGGCGCTTTAATCTGTGGGTTTGTAAAGCCAATTGAGACTCGTGTGAGTCAGGGCAATACAAATAAACGTGATTATTCTTCTTACCGGTACTCTCATTTTGTTTGTTCTATACTTTCTTCTTCTTTCTTATATTCAGCAGCGGCCACTAAAGATGATAACGCAGAGTTTGTCCAACTCCAGGACACCTTATCTTTGCAGCAGTTAGGTGAGTATAAAATTATTTTCAATCTTATTTCACAATTTGTTCACCTCGTAGATCCACAAAGTAACTGATCACCTCTTTTTTATGGATGTGCTCATTCGATCATTAATGCATTGACCCATTGGGGAGCTCTGGCTACAACCTCATCATACATTTGTTGATTTTTATTTATTTATTATTTCACCTTAAGTGGGCCCCGCGTGTGTCTGTGTGCACGTGTATGTGTAAACATCTGTAGAAGACGCATGCATCGAGCTGACCAGAGCCATCGAGGCCGGCGACATGAAGGCAGCGTCCATCTTTGCTGCCAAGCTTTCCTGCCAAAAGGCCGTGCTGAAGATCCAACCCTCCCTACGACAATGTGAAGACACTGAAATCAAGTAGGTTGTTTGTTGGTATTTGCCACCGCACCAGACGCATGAATAGCAGACCTGTCAACTTGGAGGCCTGATGTATTGTTGCGTGCCATAAACGACGTACCCATCAAAGCCCTTTATTAATAAATGGCTTTATGTAAAACATGGACTCTAATTGTCCCACGGGGATAAATAAAGTTCTGAATCTGAAAATGGATAACACGCTGTCATAAAGCAATTGGACCTTCATGCCGTTTCATCACAAATAGCTGCCACCTGGCGGCCATACCGTCATACTGCATTGACAACTTTCAGACAGCAATGTTTCATTGATGGGAGATCGTTCCACTTCTCTGGAGGGCTGTGCTTTCCCGAGTCATCTTTACCTCTCTGTCTGCACTTGCACAACGTCGGCTTAGCTTCCTGTAAAGGTGTGACCTATAACAACGTTGTCAGAATGCCGACAATTGCATTCAACACAAAGGTGAAGGAGAAGTGAGTCTTAGATGTTCAACTTCACACCTCCATTCCCATCTTTCTGCTCTGCGTGTGCCTTTCACACTGCTGCTTACAAGCCTCTGTCACACTTTCGGTCACCTCAGATGGAAAAGCTGAGAAATGAGTGCCAACTTCACCCCCTCGCTCTATAATGATACTTTTCAAAGGGAGCAGAGACATAGGAAAACCCCAGTCTTGGACAGTGCGAAAGGGCATTTTGTGAAGATATAACTTGGAGCTCTTGCATTGCATCTCATTCTGTTTTGCTGGCATACCTAATTATGTGGCCACAATTTACCACAGTGGCAGAGTTTCTCAAATGTTGCCACTTCTCCAAACAGATTGACTGTTGTCGTCGAGGATTCTTCTTCATCATGTTGCGTCACGATGAAAGTTTCTCCTGTAATCACTACCGCAGCTTTGAAACAGCAGGTTTGTGTGCCATCTTGTCATTTTTTTTTCCCCCTCGTTGTGATGTCAAGCTTATTTTCACCCCCCTTGTGATTGTTTTCCTTGCGACACCTTTTAGATGTTCCTGGAGTACGGCTTTCACCCGTTGCTGCAGCGGTGGGTGATTGGCCAGTGCCTATGCACTAACCAGCGCTCCCTGGCCTCATACGGCATTCGGCAAGATGGTGACACGGCTTTTTTATACCTGTTGTCAGCGTCCCACGCTCACTTGACCCGCCAACACCTCCAGCAGGACCAGGAGAGCATACTTCTTCACAGTTCTCTTCCATGTGCTGCTTTGCTCCCTCACTCCTCTCATAACAGTATCGCATCTCAAGAACAGAGATTGTGTTACACCTTGCCGCCTAGATTAAACAGCGGCAACGCTGGTGAGTGACACTCCTGATTTTGTGGCCCTCATACCACGCCAATCAAGTGTACTGACATTTTCCATGTTTGTCTGCAAAGAGTCCCAGAAAAGAAATGCCAGTGAGCAAGACGTCAAGGCCTTCAATGTGACATTGCCTCAAGTAAATGAAGAATTAATCCGAGACACGCCTTTCCCTCAGGTAACACACTGGAAAAATTCATTCAATGGATACAGCTGCACAAACGTAATGAATGAAGTCCACTGAAAGACCCGTACATGTAAAAAATAAATCAATAAAATATTTTCGGATAGGGATGTTCGATACCGCTTCTTTTTTTTTCTAGACTATTGTGTGCATGACACTTTACCGTGACATTCTTTCCTGAGCAGAACAAAGTGTTTTTGTTTTTGTTTTGTTTTTTTTTTTTTAAAGATAAGCCATTCATTTATACAGGTGATGACGCAATGGAGGTGGTCTCGATCTGAGGAGATGCTGTGAATTGATAGCTCAAAATAAAGAGTAAATGTTCCGGTGATGTATTCCTTCAGGGTTGGCCGTGCCCTTCTTGCACGTACATCAACAAACCGACTCGGCCAGGCTGCGAGATTTGCAGCACGAACCGCCCTGAGACCTACGCTGTCCCGGGCGAGTACCAACCGGACTCGCTGGAACTCCGATGGCTCCAGCAGGAGAAGGATGCAATCAGACAGTACCAGCTGGTAGGAAGACCGTTCTTTATCTGGGAATAGACACCAACATGTAGGAGTTGTCCTGACAATGACCAGACATCTGGACTATTTGGCGAGTGTCGTAGAAATATCATTAGAATGCAAGTGATCCGCTCGTATATTTGGGGTTGAACACACGAGCGTCGGCAGGAAGGCGACATACTTCAGGCTGACTCTCTTCTCTTCTGTCTCTTTTTTTCTTGAAGGAGAAGGAGAAAAGAGGGGAGCTGAGGGGTGCGGGCACTCAAAACAACTCCCTGCTCTATAACCTGGCCCAGGACTACCAAACACGAACGCACTCCCAGGCAAACACATGCACCATTGTTTAGAAGCAGTGACTTGCGAAAATATTAGACCCACCCTGAACTTTTTGAGCTTTGGCGCGTGCAAAATTATTCACCCCTTTTCTCCTGTGTTGTAAGCGCAACCCAGTCCTTGTTGCGTATTATGGTGATAAATATTTGTGTTTATGTGCATCCAGCATACCATATACATTTTTGTCATCGATCTGGTTAGGAAGCCTGTGGTCCTGTGTGCCCTCCCCAGCAGTGCTGATGAAAAAAAGTTTTCCCATCCCCGCTGTATACAATACCCACAGTCTAATTGCAGCTGTGTCCTAAGTTATGCCAATAATGTACAATAAGGTCATGGCTCATGGAAATCCTTCTTGTCCCAGGCAAGAGAAGAGGAACGGCAGCAGAATTTTGCCCAACTGGTGAGGATGGACGGCCAGGACTTGGTACCAAATCCCGAGCCTTTGGACTGCAGAATCTGCTATGTAGAACTTAAGCCAGGAGAGGGCGCAATGCTCAGGGAATGTCTCCACTGCTTCTGCAAGTAAGAAGAGTGACGAGGGAAGTCTTACGTGTTATAAAATGTGGCATATTAAGCAGGGGAGGCACTCCATAGACACTCACTGGCCTTATTGGGTAGAGCTTCACAAGCTTCGAGACCAACTACAACGACATGTATCAACAATTCTGCCCCTACAGCAAGACAGCCCATTAGAAAGACAGCAAAAACACAAGGTTCGGCCAAATCCGCGACTATATTTTTGTGAATGTTTGCCTAGAGACTGCTTGCGTTCCGTCATTATGCTGAGTGAGGAGCCGGAAGTGTCCTGCCCCTACAGAGATGACACGTATGCCTGCACGTGCTCCTTGCAGGAGAGGGAGATCAGAGCCGTGAGTAAGCCCGAGACACTTTGGAAGCTGTGCTCCGCTGCTCTTCTCTTAACGTTTGTCTTCAACCCGTTTGGAAGTTGGTTACACCAGAGCAGTACCAACGTTGGCTGCAGAGAAGTCTGTCCGTGGCGGAGTCCCGATGCGAAGGAAGCTACCACTGTGCCACCGCAGACTGCCCGGGCTGGTGCGTGTACGAGGACACGGTCAATGTGTATCACTGCCCCGTATGCACGAAGGAGAACTGCCTCATTTGCAAGGTAATAATTACCACACGTGTTGCACAACATCAAAAAATAAATACTTTTGCAAAGTGACAGCCAGTGGCCAACATATTAAATGTAACGATGCAAAAAAAAAACATTGGCTTCCTTCAGGCTATTCATGAGGGAAAGATTTGGCAAAGTGACAGCCACTGGCCAACATATTAAATGTAACGATGCAAAAAAACCAAACAAACAACATTGGCTTCCTTCAGGCTATTCATGAGGGAAAGAACTGTAAGCAATACCAAGATGATCTTGCGGCCCGCGCGATCAACGACTCTGCCGCACGGAGGACAACAGATCTACTTCAAGTGAGCATCATGCACAGCATTGCAAGCGTGTATCCGTCGTCCAACGGATATCTTGCTTTTCACTAACAGACATTAGTGCAATCCGGGGAGGCAATGCACTGTCCCCAGTGCGGCATCATTGTGCAAAAGAGGGACGGCTGTGATTGGCTGCGCTGCACTGTCTGTCACACTGAAATCTGCTGGGTCACCAGAGGGCGACGCTGGGGGCCAAAGGTGGGTTGTTCCACCACGATGGCGTGCAAGACCCATGTTCACGTATTCATTTTCATCCAGACGATTGTGACGCTAATAAAACAACAACATGTTTGAAGCAATTGAAACAATATTTTTGTATGTCATTGTTTGTTTTCAAGGGTCCTGGCGACACCACTGGAGGATGTCGCTGCAATGTCAACCGTCAAAAGTGCCATCCAGATTGTCAAAACTGTCACTGAGTCGTTCAAGTGTGGTTTGTATGGAAACGATTGATCTAGAAACCAAATATTGTCACACCAAGTGTTCGCTGAACAAGTTGAGAGCCAAAAGCAGACTGTGAAAGGTTCTCCCGTAAAATGCACAAGCTTTCTGATAACATAATCATGACTCTTGTATGCGGTGCCTTTTGAAAATAATTTCCTCTGCAAATCTAGCCTTCCAGATGTGCGTGAGATGCAATACATGACACCAAAGTGGACTTTTCCTCAATCAGGGTGTTCTTCCCTGTGCCTGTGCAATGTCGATTATTTCTTAGAACTTTATATTGACTTCTATAGTTTTTATAAGCATGTGTGCTTTGTTCCTTAATCTGATTTTCTGCCCGCTGAATGGAAACTGCATGTCGTCTATGTTTGATATCATGTAGCAGCTGATGGGAAAACAGGTACCGTTCATGCTAAATTCATTATCATGACCTGGGTGAGTAGCGTATTGATTAGTGGTCTAACAGTAATACTGAAACTTGTCATATGTCAACACATGTATAAGCCGATGGCCCCTTCCAAATCTGATTTATATATTCGATAGATCCGTAAAATGTATCTGTGAGGATTCGCGATCCACTGTTTGCTTCAAATGCATGGTTTGAATGTCATGATGTAAAATTTCAAGCAGTGTCCCCTTAAGAAAAAAAAAAATCCACCTTAAATAGAGTACCTCCTTCAAAGCACCACCACCCTGCACTGACCAGCCATGCAAAATACTGCACTGTCTTAACTTGTGATCAAATTTCATCAATGTGTGGTGTCTGGTGTGCCTTAATGCTCATTAAATACCCTTTATACGATGACCTTTTGTGGGTGCTCCTTTTAAAATGCACTATTCATCTGTGCCTGCTGCAAACAATGTTAAACTACACGTACTCATACTTGAAAAACTAATCGCTTATGCAACTGATAAGCACTGTATGAAATAGAAGAAGCAAAACCTTTATTTGTCTCACAATGGAGAAATTCGCAATTGTGTAGTACACCATACACAAGAGCTGAGAATGCTGATATTGTAGTCACACTAATGAACGGGGTGTCTTGAACGTGCTGGCATCAAGAAAAGAACAAATTGATATCAGTAGAATGTCACAGCTGCAGAAAGCATCAATACTGCACACAATCATTCCCATTTATTACATATTGATGTAAATATATGACCAAAAGTAAAAAACAACAAAATACATCATAATATACACGAATGTAAAGCAGGTTGCTGCATATTTCAGAATCCTGCACGAACTTTGCTCTGACCTCCACAAAGAGGGAAACTCTAAATCAGAGTGGTTGAGGAAACACTCCCGTTCCTAAATTGGACCGCACTGTCGAGTCTAATTAAAAACCAAGGCCAGACTCCAGTCTATGAGAGGGCTTTCGCTTTTCATTTCAAATCTACTCTGTACTTGCTGTCTTGAGAGCGCATTCAGTTTTATTTTGAAATCTATCCTGCCTTTTCCGGTTTGATGACGGTGCCTGGCTGCAGCCAGTCGGAATTGACAAGTAAGCGCATGGAGGATGACATCTGATTGGTTAAAACATCCAACATCAACACCCAAATTCATTACAGGAAATACAACGCATAATTTAACGTCGCATTTAAAGAATTAAATGATAGAATTTAGGTTGTAAATTTCGGTCAGTTCTTCTGATAGTGTTGAGGCTACCTGCAAAATCCCTGCTGACTCGAACGTACCACCACTTGCTCGAAAAAAAAAAACGTTTTTAAACGTTAAATGATATTTAGTTCAACGGGTATTTAAAATGTTATTTCTGTTTCTCATTGTGTTTTCATATTACATCCGTAAATTGCAAAATTGTACCACGTGTTTGGCAACTGCCCTTTACTTTTTACCTTGTCTGACTTGTTATGATTACTGTATTAAGAAAAAAACATTTTTGCTGTTGGGAGGATTCCAAGGGGGTGGAGCTCCAGATACGCGCACGTTTGTGTTTGTGTGCGTGTGTATGTGTGTGTGTGTGTGTGTGTGTGTGCGTGTGTGTGTGCGTGCGTATAGTTTCAAGAGCACGAGAGAGGAGGCTTTCAGGACGCGAAAGGCTTGACGCAGAACGAACTTATCGTCGATCATCTTGCGGCTGACGGGTGAGTTGAATCAGTTAGCATTTCATCGACTGCACTGTAACGCACCGCACTCGCGAACACGAACGAAGTCGACCACTTGCACCCCAGTCTTGCTGCAAACCTTTTGTGAATACAGTTGTGACGTTGCATGAGGACAGACTTGCGTTCTATTCCTGACCACATGGATGTACAATAGTATTTTTTTTCCCTGCCCCACTCTCATTTGTACACGTGTCATATTTCCGTTCTGAATACTTGTTATGCGTACTGTATTAATATGATGCAACGTGCGTCTCAAATCGTAACTCATTTTGCAGTTGTCGACCAAGTTGCAAGTACATACTGTAGTGCTTAAATGTCAGGCATCTCTAGTAGTTTGCACAAGACCAAAAACAGTCACTGGTTGAACCTATCAAATGTAGGCATTTGTACCTCCCACTACTCTTAGCCTCTAAAGTTCAATGCAGCAAATAATAAAATAAATAAATAAACTCCGCGTTGTCGGTACAAAATGAGCAGAGCACACACTCCCTCACCCAGATGTCTTTCCCAGGTGTCCACACTGCTCACCATGGCCCACACTGAAGGGAAGTTTGACTTTGCCATCGACCGAGGAGGAACCTTCACAGACGTGTTCGCTCGCCTACCAGATGGCCGTGAGAGGGTCCTCAAACTGCTCTCCCGTGACCCTCAGAACTACGACGACGCCCCCACAGAGGGCATCCGCAGAGTCCTGGAGGAGGTAAACCTTGATGTCTGAGCTGCAACAACAGTAATCTCCGGCAGTGTTGATCAAAACAGAGCATGGTTATTTTTCCCACTCTTCAAGTGTTTGATTTCCCAGCTGACCTTTGGTGAGAGATTATTGCAGATCATGAAAGCACTGTCAAACAACAATATCACAGATGCCCTTGTTTTATTTCTATGTGATACGTTTGAACCGAATTTGCGTTCTGTCTGTGTCTTGGTCGACAGGAAACAGGACGCGCCTTTCCTCGTGACCAGCCCGTCGACACGTCTCGCATCGGCTGGATCCGAATGGGCACAACGGTGGCCACCAACGCCCTACTCGAGAGGCAGGGGGAGAGGACGGCTCTCCTGGTCACCAAAGGCTTCAAAGACTTGCTGCACATTGGAACGCAGGCCAGGCCTAAGCTGTTCGACTTGGTTGGTAATCCTCACACTGCAGCAAAAAAGTCCAATACGGTTACTTTGGAAGCCTTTGGGGATAAGCCGGGTTGTTTTGTCATCTTTCAAAGAACCGTTTTAGAGTTTGCCCCTTGACCAGTGAACCATTAATGGTGAAGTAGTTGCTTATCCATGAGGGTCAGTGTTGGAGGTTAAACAGAAGTCATTTGTGCTTGTGTAAAGTGTCATTTACAGTTGTATAAATTATACTCTGATCCCACCTTGCTCTACAAAGGACGCATGTACGTCCGTATGTCTCTATATGTACCTTCCTATCGGTTTATCTTCGCCGCTCTGTATGTGTTCCGGCGTCCTTCATTGTTTTTTGCACATTGTCCAGTTTGACAGAACGTATTGTATCATATGTGCATTCACAGGAGGTGTCAGTGCCTGAAGTTTTGTATGAGGAGGTTATCGAGGTGGATGAGCGTGTGGTCCTCAAGCAAGATGGCTGCCTGCTACCCAGAAAGGATCGCAAGCGCGTTGTGACAGGTGAACAAATGATCTCCCCACATACACTTTTGGAATGTTTTGTTTTTTTTAGAGCTTCATCAAATTATAATCAATGGGGCATCACTTTGTTTGCATTAAAGCCTATACAAGAGTATACAAGAGTACCATCGTTTTTCTTGTTTCCATGTTGTTCCTCAGAATGGTGCCATACTGACAATGCTTGCATTGGTGTCAAGCATTCTCTAGTTTTTATTGGTGTTTGTACGGATGCTTATGTGACTCATGAATGTGCTTGATTTGCTTTTTTGGGTGTCACTCTCCAGGAAGCACCGGCGATAGTCTGGAAGTATGGCAGGAGGTTGATCTGGAACGTGTGGAGAAGGACTTGAAAGGAGTTCTGTCCCGTGGAATCACCAGTGTGGCTGTGCTTCTGCTTCATTCCTACACGTCAGTGCGGCTGCATGCGTTTTACTCTTAAGCTAAGTCTACGTGGTCAAACATGAAAAGAAAAAACAAAAAAAAAAAGCTTCCTACCTCTGCGGCCTAAAGATCTACGTCCACAAACAATGACGTTTGAAGAAAATCTCTGTACACGTGAAACCATATTTGTTGGCTCGAAAATGCGTTTTAGCCAATCCAAAGCCAGCGTTTGCGGAGAACAATGCATTTTGTATCATGCGAACATGACCTTGAGGACACATACAGACTTCTCCCTCCAAATGGCATCAACTGGTTTGGACGCTGTTAGGTGATGAAACAAGTGAGCTGTGACTGCAAATGTCCTTTTCCCCGTCGCAATCTCTTTCCACCTCAGGTGGTCCGACCACGAGAAAGCCGTGGGCGCCCTGGCTCGTCGGCTGGGTTTCACCCAGGTCTCTCTGTCCTCCGAGGTGATGCCCATGGTCAGGGCGGTCCCCCGAGGTTACACTGTCTGCGCCGATGCCTACCTCACCCCCAAAATCCGGGAGTATCTTAAAGGCTTCACCTCGGGCTTTAAGGGGGCTCTGAAGGTAAGCTCTTTTACTTGAGCGTTATGTCGTCCGTCATGAACGTAGAAAGTGTGACGTGTTGCTAAGTAATAGCAAAAATTAAGGAGAAGGAAGTTCAAGCATCAACTCTCGGAATGTGGCTGTTGGCACAGTCCGGAGACAAACTTTAGACTGACGCTGACTAGCTTGAAATAGTGCTCTGTCCTACCTCCTTTACCAGTGGAAAAGCAAACCTTTCGCCTTTTCTGGACATTAGCTACAAAAGTAGTTGGGCAGGAGCAGATGTTATTATACGTCCATGTACAGTATATTGACGACATGACATGTAAATGTAAAATGAATAGGTGTAGAAGATGGATGAGTTGATCATTTTTAATACGGCACAAAAATGTGCCTGGTGTCTTCCCACAACCGTTTAATCTCGCGTTACCCTGTGTCATCAGGATGTGGACGTCCTGTTCATGCAGTCGGATGGTGGTCTGACTCCTATGCAGCAGTTCTGCGGTTCGCGCGCCGTCCTGTCCGGCCCAGCCGGTGGAGTCGTCGGTTACGCTGTCACTTCTTACAGCCAGATGGAGAAGAGACCTGTGATTGGCTTTGATATGGGTGGTAAGTCCGGGCTATGGTTTGGTATGTGCAGTATGAACATTTGTCTCATGACCAAAAAAAAAAAAAAAAAAAAAAAAAACGCCATTCTGTGGCCAGAGAAAAAATCCTGCTTTCTCGACCTCCGCAGGCACATCTACCGATGTGAGTCGTTACGCGGGCCAGTTTGAGCACGTTTTTGAGGCGACTACAGCTGGAGTCACCCTGCAAGCGCCTCAGCTCGACATCAACACCGTTGCGGCGGGCGGAGGCTCGCGACTCTTCTTCAGGTCTGTCATAGACATTTTTGTACTTGGTTACTGTGCTTCAGGAGATTTGTTTTTCCAGGTATCTACTACAGTTGTGTTTATTTTTCCGACTCTCTACTGTTACTCGATACCTTAGAAAATATATCCGGGCATTACATAGTCTTATGTTTTTTGTGTTTTCGCTTTGTTGCCCAATTGTATCAAAACCCACAGGGAGTTTTGCCTTCGGAAGTTGAAGTCACTCTCACCACTATAGCAAGAAATAGACAAAGACAAAATATACATTAAGGTCATGAACACAAATGTACAGTATGCAGAGAGTCATGAAGCAAGATAGAGTGTCCCGTAGTGCAACAAAAATGCAGAGTGACGGAGCTGTATGAGATTTAAAAAAAAAAAAAGACATCAACCGATTGGCTCATTGATTTAGATCTTAGGAACTTGGGGGGAAAAATAAAACATTGAGACGGCAGGGACATTGAGAAACACGAAGCAGGCAGCATTTACACGCAAAGCCGCAACAGATTCAGAGAAGCAAGATATAATCATCGTCTGTGGCCTGATTTAAGAGAATTGCTCAAGTCAAGAATACTTTTTGGGGCATATCTTATCTTCTGCCATCCACTTCAAGCTTCTGGCAATATTCTGAGAAAAAACAGAGCACTATGAAAGTCATTGAAAGAGGGAAACTATAATTAAATGTTATGGGTTTTTTTTTTTGTTTTTTTTGTTTTTTAATGCCAAATTAGCAAAATGGGTATTTTATGTGATTGACCGTAATAATGTGTTTTTACTTTAAAGTCTGTACTTTTTTCCTCTGACTTGAGGATTTGAATCAGAAATTTGACTTTTTTTTTAACTCAAGTATCAAGTACTTCAAGTATGTGTACTTCAACTCAAGTGACAGAGTGTGAGTACATTTCACACGATTGCGTTGCGGCTATGTGCAGTAAATATTGGCATGATGTCGCATGTCTTTGCTGACGGGTGTTTGTCTTCTCATTTCGCTTTCCTTGTCAGGTCAGGGATGTTTGTTGTTGGACCGGAGTCTGCCGGCGCACATCCAGGACCGGCCTGCTATCGGAAAGGTAATGTACAAAACCGTCAATGATTTACTGGTGTTTTGACATATGTGCATTGCAATGGTGAAGCGTAACCTGACGTCCCTTTTGGATTTTCCTAGGTGGTCCTCTGACTGTGACGGATGCTAACTTAGCTCTCGGCCGCCTCCTCCCTTCCTTCTTTCCCAAGATCTTTGGGCCCGGCGAGAACGAACCTCTATCCCTGGAAGAGACCATGACGCATTTCCGGTGTCTGACCAAAGAAATCAACCACTTCCTGTCCTCTAACCAATCACAAGTAGATTGTGCTAATGTTTAGGCCAATTTGAGCAACATACGAAGTTGTTTTGAACATATATCTAATTTTATTTATGTATTTATTTACAGGCTAGTGCAAATGGCACAAACCCCTCAAACAATGGTACTTTGCCCAAAAGCCAGTCTGAAATGACTTTGGAAGACGTGGCCATGGGATTCGTCCGCGTGGCAAATGAGGCCATGTGTCGGCCAATAAGAGCCCTGACGCAGGTATCCAAGTAACAGGGTCGAGTTTTGCATTTGGGTCGGCGAAATGGGTTGAATGTTAACTAGCGTGTATACACTCCAGGCAAAGGGCCACGACACATCACAGCACGTGTTGGCGTGTTTCGGGGGCGCCGGTGGCCAGCATGCCTGTGCAATCGCCCGATCCCTTGGGATGAAGACCGTCTTCATACATAAGTAATCATGATACTTGAGAGTGATCTTTCCTTGTTTGCCTTCGTCTCACTGGACACTCTATTCGGCACACGCGGGCAACGTTAGCCAATAACAACCCTCCATTAGTATTTGCATTTTCCTGTTAGGGTATCTGGATCACATTCCACTTTGGCCAAAAAGTGGGTATACCCTGTAGTGGTCCCCAAGCAGTTACAGGTCATATACAGATAAACAGATGGACACGACCTCAGACGGTGTTAATTCAAGTTTTAAAAGTTCAGTTGACATTTGCAGATTTAGTTCGATCTCATTGGATTGCGCAGGTGTACCCGACGTGTTTTTGTTGAGCTTCACATATATACTACACACCATCATTTTTAGCTTGTAATATTTGTAACTTGCTTGCTGTACGGCGTTTTTAGGTACAGTGGCGTGCTATCAGCCTACGGGCTGGCTCTAGCGGACGTTGTAGAGGAGGTCCAGGAGCCGTGCTCGCTGCGGTATGAACGCAGCTCTTTCAGCGAGCTCGACCGTCGAGTTGAACTGCTCTCCAAACGCTGCCACGACACACTGTGCGCACGTGGGTTCAACAGGTACGTCTCGCGCTGTTTGCTTCTTGCAAGACGAATGTCGCCGTTTTGTAACTTGGCATTCAAACCAGTCTTTCGTATCCTCTCAGTGGCCAGATAACCACTGAGGTTTTTCTCCACCTGCGCTACGAGGGCACAGACTGCGCTCTCATGGTGACCGCAACCGACTACCCCAGCAGTGAACAGACTTGTCAAGCTGGCGACTTCCGCGGTGCCTTTACGCAAAGGTTTGTGCGCTAAGATTTCGATCGCGTCTGACCGTATGACATTGAGCGGAGGCTTTGTTCTTGTCTAGGTATCAAAAGGAGTTTGGTTTCACCATCCCAGAGAGACCCATCATGGTAGATGACATCAGAGTGAGGGGCTGCGGCAAGTCAGGCATCAAATTGACGTACAAACCAAAGAAGGGGCGCGGTCAGGCCAAACCTGTCACGGTATTTGGACTTTTTTTGCAAAATAACATCAAAAAAAAAAGACATCCCTACTGCTTACCTCAAATCATAAAGGCTTGTGGTGTGGACAGGTGCTCAATGACAATGTGTCACCATTGCTCTTACCCCTAGATGACCAAATGCTACTTCGAGGACGGTTACCATGACACCGCGGTGTATCTGTGGGAGGAACTTCTTTGTGGTCACGCCATCCTGGGACCAGCCATTATCATTGACAAGAACAGGCACGGGCACTTGAGTTACGCTTTGAAATAGCTGTGGCTTTGTCATTGTTGTTGCTACACCCACACAGATATGCGTGTTTTGCAGTGCATTGTACTGCTTGCTGTTATTTGCCCCGTTCGTGTCATTAACGAGGTGACCACAAAAAAAAAAGTGTGATTTCGTTGCTATTCCACAAAAGAAGCCGTCATGAAAAATTTCAATCAAATGTAGGCATGAGATTTATTGAAAGACAGACCTCTCGTATTGGGTTTCATTCCATTTTGTCGGGTTGGCTGATGAATAGTTTTGTATTTCGTCCTCAGCACCATCTTGGTGGAGCCTTGCTGTGAGGCCTGTTTGACAGAAAGGGGGGACGTGTGCGTGACGGTTGGCTCCGACCCCCACTGCGCAGTGGGTACAGAACTCAACACGGTGCAGCTTTCCATCTTCTCCCATCGCTTCATGAGCATAGCAGGTTGGCTGGCAACCGTATCGGCAACAAAACCCCCCAAAAAACCCTCCTGTTAATACATATACTCATAAGAAGTCATCCATGTAAATTCTGACCTTTTGTGGGCCTGTAGAACAAATGGGCAGAGTTCTGCAAAGGACTTCCATCTCCACCAACATCAAGGAGCGTCTCGACTTCTCCTGTGCTGTATTTGGACCAGATGGCGGTCTGGTGTCAAACGCGCCCCACATTCCTGTCCATCTTGGTGCCATGCAGGAGACTGTCCAGTATCAGGCATGGAAGCTTTTCGCGCTGTGCACTTGAGCTTGTTTGACCCCAAATATTCAATTCTTCTTTTCTGTTTAGATCTTATCTCTGGGGGATAAACTAAAAGAAGGAGATGTGATTCTGAGTAACCACCCATGTGCCGGCGGCAGTCACCTTCCTGATCTCACAGTCATCACCCCAGTCAGTCACTGCCCCGCAGAATTTGTCTTGTTTTTCTTGTTTCTTACCTCGCCATGCTTTCCGACGCCAACACTCCCTCCTTGAATTCCAGGTCTTTCAGAAAGGTGTAAGTGGGCCGGTGTTCTTTGTAGCCAGCAGGGGTCACCATGCAGACATAGGAGGCATCACTCCTGGCTCCATGCCCCCACACTCCACCTCCCTGCAACAGGAGGGAGCCGTCTTCATTTCCTTCAAACTGGTAACAGGCGGAGTCTTCCAGGAAGAAGGTAGGCCAAGAACAAACGATTAGCCGTGTTTGTATTTATTTTTCAAGCGTTCAGTGCTGTGGATAGGATAGACCTTAATTAAACGTGTCGATATTTATTTCAGCTCTGCACAGGCACAGACTGCACTAAAAACGCAATATAACATAAAAGTTGTAATCACAGAAATGCAAAGATCTAATATTTGGATATTTAAATGATGGTGCAATCTGTTTTTAATCAAGACGTTTGAGATTATGGGGATAAAGACACATTTGCATAATCTCGCTTTTGAACAGCAAATGTCTGACAGACGTTTTTATTTAATTTTTAACCTCAAGCCCCATTTCATTTAGACACATCACTTACCCACGCCTTTGTATTTAATTAGGTTAAAATACTTAATGAAATAACACATTGGTCACGATAAAAGAACCACAGGCTCCCAATAACGTGCAGTGTGTGCAGCTTGACATTTTACATTCATTTCTTCCCACAACGCTTTTGTGTTTTGCTACTTGGCGGCTCTGGCTGTCCGCTCACCAGCGGTGACGGAGGCCCTGATGGCTCCGGCCCGGTACCCGGAGTCGTCCGGAACCCGGAACCTCCACGACAACCTGTCGGATCTGCGCGCTCAGGTAGCAGCCAACCGGAGAGGCAGTCAGCTGGTGGGGGAGTTGATTGACTGCTACGGTCTGGCAGTAGTTCAGGCCTACATGGGCTACATCCAGGTAACAGTGACTCCCAAGAACAAACGGCAGAGAGGAGACCTCTGGTAATGGCATGGCCGCTGCCCGTTGCAGAGCAATGCGGAGCTGGCAGTGAGGGACATGCTGAGAGACTTTGCGCGTCGTCGGCGACAACAGACCGGCTCCCTCGAGGTGGAGTCCGAGGATTTCATGGATGACGGCACCCCAATCCGCCTGCGGGTCCAGATTAACGAAGATGAGGTGATGACCGAATGAAGTCGACGCCATCTTGCCAGTGACCCGACATCATGATTCGCACTGACCTTCAAGGTTTTGTCTGGGCGTATGCAAATTAATGTAGCACAAGCAGTTCAACGGCAGAAAGTTTCAGTGTGCATTCACTACACCGCCAGTGCATTTCATTTCGTACCGCCTGCCTTCTGTTATCATGAATTTATGACGTCCGCTCGAATGAGAGGCAAAACCTCTTCGGAGGAAACCAGAACAGTCCAGTTGCAATGCCCTGAAAATGGAATGACCGAAATGAACGAGAATATTCACAGACATGCTCGTGCCTGTTCTCCATCCTCCATGAACAAGGAAGTACCCCGCTTCACTCTTTATAGAGAAGACGGAATGTTGTTTTTGTCAAAAACCTCCATCGTGAAACACATTTTCACACTCCCAAAAAGTTGTTGCCATGCAACCAAACAAGTTTTCAGCTGAATCGCTGTCTTGGACTCTGCCTTGGAGTGAATACGTTAGCATTAATAGCCTTTGACCTCGACAGGGCACTGCTGTGTTTGACTTCACTGGGACAGGCACAGAGGTTTGGGGCAACTGCAACGCTCCACGTGCAATTACCCTCTCGGCCCTCATCTACTGCCTGCGCTGCATGGTGGGACAGGACATCCCCCTCAATCAGGTCTGATGCTTCTCTCGCTCTCGGCTTCATCTCATTTGTCTGGGACATCCATCGCACGAGTTGAGCCACAAAGCCATGAAATGACCTTTTGAATGCTTTTCTCCCCACACACACTCAGGGCTGTCTTGCCCCGATCACAGTCGTCATCCCCCCGGGTTCCATCCTGCAGCCTTCACAGAATGCCGCTGTGGTTGGTGGGAATGTGCTCACGTCGCAGCGAGTTGTGGATGTCATTTTCAAGGCATTTGAGGTCTGCGCCGCCTCCCAGGTAAGGATGGCTGGGATGCGATGACGGTAAGGTCATCATTGCGTTTGAGAAGTGGCCCTTGTTTGACAACCCACATCCTTTGTTCTCAGGGTTGCATGAACAACGTTTCATTTGGCAGCGACAAAGTTGGCTATTATGAGACCGTCGCTGGTGGCGCCGGGGCAGGGCCAAGCTGGAATGGGAGAAGTGGCATTCACAGTCACATGACCAACACCCGCATCACTGACCCAGAGATTCTGGAAAAGAGGCAAGACACGAGATTTGGTTGAACAAAAGATTAATTAAAGCCCTGTCTCATATAAAACGATTGCTTTGATGCCATCTTGGGGTATTTTGATGCCAAGGAACTATGTTGAAGTGAGGGCCGGGGGCTTCATTTAGTCAGCCCATAGCCCCGTCTAATAGGAAAGTGGTTCTTGTCCACAAATTGCTGCCCCTATAAAACTTTTGGAGCAGTTGTCATTTACTTGTGGCGCGCCTCCAGCGTAGGAATTCTGGATCAGACCATTGGGTCTCAACTCTTACCATCCTGGGACCAACATCTTTGCATTTTAAAGAAGTTAAAAACAAAAAAAGTATTTTTTGTTTGCTGCCTCTGAAAATAGATGTACAACGCATGTTATATTTCTTTAACTATGTTTCAAATAAATTTGACTGTTCCACCAAAAGCATTTTGCTTGCTTGCTAACCAAAGGCTGAGCTGCGCTGCCTATGTTTACATAATCCTGTAAACTAGTGACTAGAGCACAAATGAGTAACATTTCCTGTCACTTAACGAATATGTTCCACGTTGGTTACTCTGTATTGAACGTAGTAAAACAGAATACAAGTACCTGTAATGTTTGAACTGCTGTCCACGAATCAACCAAAAATGGGTGCGCGACCCACTCTTCGGTCCGGACATACCAGTTGAGACTCACTGGTGTAGATCAATTTTATTTCAGGGTTTCCATGCAACAAGTAGCAAAGCATTGCGCAATCTAGTATCGCAGCTAAGTTGTGCGCTAACTATGTTTGTTAGGTACCCGGTGATTTTGGAGCAGTTCTCTTTGCGGCCTGCTTCAGGAGGTGCAGGGAAGTACCGTGGAGGGGACGGTGTGATACGGAAGCTCTTGTTCCGTGACAAAGTCGTCCTTTCTGTACTGAGTGAGAGGCGAGCCACGCGCCCCTATGGCCTTGAGGGTAAACTCATTGAAACTGACTTCAAAATGTTGTGTTTGAATTGCGTAACCCTTTTCAACAATGTTCTCTTTCTCTGCTGGTCAGGGGGGGAAGCCGGCGCGGCGGGTCTGAACCTGCTTCACAGAGCTGATGGCAGAGTGCTCAACTTGGGTGCCAAGACTAGCGTCAGCCTTCAACCCGGGGTAGGACATCAAAATGACCTCTTTTCGATGAGTTGGATTCGAATGGATGAGTTCAAAACAGGGGTTCAGACCATTTTAAAGGGGTTCTTCAAGCCAGCTTAAATAATATTCAAAAAGATCGGACTCATTTTTACCTTCGCCGATCCAGAACAATTACGTACATTACGTTGAGAGGCTGGATCAGCCTGACGGTTGGGAATCCATGTGCTAATTTCAGTCCGCGTGTGTTTGTTTCCATCTACAGGACATGTTCTGCCTCTACACCCCTGGGGGAGGGGGCTATGGGAAGGTGGAGGAAGCAAATAGAAAACTACAGACAAAGCGCAGGCGCTTGAATGAGACTTTCCCCGAGAGAGGCAGCGTCTTTGAATACCGCATGGCACAAGAGGGAGTGTGACAGAGCGGAAACAAAGCAAATATAAGTGGAAAGGTGCGGCGCTTTGAAGGAATGACAAGATTAGGAGTTCAGAGCGAGACGTCCTTTCAAAGGAGGCACACATTGCCACATTGACAAAAAGAGACGCATTAAAGGCACACGTTTCTCAGAAAAGCATTCGTCATTTATTCAACAACTATTTTTAAGGCCGACGTCTCCACGAGAATTTCAGATGACAACGGTGATGACAGTCACGCCTTGCTAAAATACATTTCTAACCATACATCAACGTTTGCAAGGGTTTACAAATCAGCAGCAAACCTTCCACCTTTATCTACCCGACACTTAATTTTTGGTTTGAAGATTTTTGGAGATTTTTTTTTTTTTTTAATGAAGAAAAACGGTTGAAAATTCTTCAATACATCTTCCCCCCCTCAACTGTAGTTTGAATACCGGAATATTTTGGTTGCTATCGGAACCAAGCACAAAAGGGTCTCGTCGCACAAGTCGTACATTTCAATTGGCGTGAGTGATTGCCGAGGTATAGCCCAGCATTGTCTTGTATTTGGGTGGGGTGCATGGGGTTTTGTTTCCCTCCTCCCTTTTTTGGGTGAGGAATGATGCAAGGGGGGGTGGGGGGGGGACGCATGGTGAAGGGAGTGCTGGCATGCGTAGGCTGCTGATAAAGAGATAGCGACCACTGCGGAGGAAGCAGCAGGAGGTTGACGGCTGCTGGATTTTGGATGTAAATCAGATGGCTTCTTCGCGCTCACTGCAAATTCCAATTCGGAGCCCGTGGATGGTTGATCAAAGATAACTTCCTTGTTTAGGGATCTCAATTCCTGTGCTCAAACACCATCTGTGGGGCGATGAAGATTGGAGACATGCCCCCCCTTTGAGCCTTCCCAGAATTATCTCCTTTAGTTTATCAGCTCAAAGCTTGCAAGAGCTGCGGTCTCATTGACACCAAACATGACTAATTTAAGCCTGAGCAACTATCAAAAGAAGGCTCTGTAAAATGCAGACGCCTAGATATTTTTAACGTTTTTTTTTTAAATTAAACTATGAATGGAAGAAAGGCGGAAGAATCTCTTGTACGAAAAGTAAAATAAAGTTTACTTTGACATACTTAAAAGCTTTAAAGGGTGAAGTACCACCTCAGTGTATTTTACACAAATTACATCAAAATTCCAATCCAGAGGACATTTACACATTTAATATGGGGAGGAAACCGTGTATTTTCCAACAACACTGGACATAACATTTGGGCTAAAACAGCATTTATTAGAGACCCTGTTCAACACTGTAACATTCCTTTAACCCCGGAGACAACCTTGAGGCTAAAGGATGCCTTTTTTTTTTTTTTTTAGGACAAAAATATTCACTTGTCATTGCAGTTTGACATTTATAGTTTTGATAGACAATCATATGACTTCAAAAGAGTGCAAATTAACCCCACAGTGCAGGGTCCACATTGCCGACAGTAGAAAAACGTGAGGTAGCAGTCCAACAGTGGAAAAAATACAGTATATATATATATATATATGAAAAAAAAGACCAACCTGAGCAATATTTACTTTAAAACTGCTACAAGCAATCAGCTTGATTGCTCTGCACTTGGAGTAATGCAGTATGAATGTCGATAATCATCCCCTTCTGCGCCTTCAATGCGCTATCAAAGCAGTTTAAATTGAATGTCGATAATGAGTTTGTAACGCCAGAAGGTTTTAGTATATGCCCCATTTACTGCCCTGCCCTCAAACAATTGTAAAATTCAGTACAAAACACATTCTGCTCCCCAGGAAAGACAATCTTAAAAAAAACAGCGCGAGTAAGGCCGGCAGTGCGGTGATAAATAAGTTTTATGTGGGCGTATGCAAATTGTTCTCCTTGTAGGATTGAGGTAGATACGTTTGGTTGTACAATATGAGGTAGTTTCTTCAATGATGAGTTGTTTTTGTTTGCACCCGTTACTCAAACAGAAATGTCAATTGTTGTTAGCATGCACTAAAGTGACAGTTTAAAAGAGTCAATAGCTCAAAAGAGTTTAATATGGAGCGTATCGGTTTAGGGCCGACCCATTCTGCAGTGTGTAGTGACTGGCTGGTTGGTGGTGCGTGTTTTGACTGGGTGGCATGAGTGCGTCAAACACACTCTTATTTGGTGGCACGGACTGCAGCATGTTGTCCAAGTCCATGATGAGCGGAGGAGGGGGTTGGACGGAAACCCGTCCGCTGGGGAGGATGGGCCAGTACGTGTGGCTCAGAAAGTGACCCGGCGCCACAGGAGAGCTCCCGTAGCCGTAAAGAGGAAGTCCACCATGTAGGGGCATTAGAGACCCACTGTTGAACCTCATGCTTGGCGGGGCCACCGCATTGGGTGGGGCGTATTTGGCATAGGAGGTGGGCAGCTCCCAAGGGGCTGCGATAGCATCCCGTCGCGCCGACTTATGGAGCGGAGGTTTATATTCCTCATAACTGCCCGATCCCGCTTGACCATCAGAGGGGAGACGCTTCCCATGAAGGGACGCCACCTTCCAGTCTTCTTCAGAGGAAGAGGAGGTGGTGGAAGCCGGGCTAGCCGAGCTAGCGGAAACACTGCGGGCAGAGGAGGCGTAACGGGGGCGCGGAGGGGGCGACAACTGGGGGCGCTCCATCTCACCCCAACAGTCTCTCATGCCCACATCCACGACCTCTGAGCCACTAGTGGGACGGAGGCTGTGGAGCAAAGAGTCGATAGCGAAGGATGAGTCCAGCTTGGGTCGGAACAAGTCCTCTTGCGCTGGGGAGAGGTTCCCGGACCGCATGGGAGGGAGGCTGGTCACGGGGTCACCGGGAGGCGGCGGCTCGAATTCTGGCTTGTGTCCCTGCAGGATGTAAGGGGCCAGATCCTGCGCAAAGATGGTCTCATCCTGGCGGGACACGGCCGTGTTCTGCCTCTTTAGCAGCTCCAAAGGAACGCAGCTCAGCTCCACGGCCCAGAAGTTCCCTTTGCCCTGCGGCTTGTTGGGATCTTTTAACACCTGCGGGTGGAAGCATGCGTAGAAAATGAATATTCAGAGCTGACCACGTAGTTGCACTGGCCCTCTTTCACATTTACTCGCAATCACCACCAATAGCAGCTTCAAACTGGTTTGAAGGTTTCAGCCAAAAGACCCTCCCTGAGTACTGCCGCAAGAAGTAGAAATGTGCAAATCGAAGCTCCGCATATGCAGTTTGGCCCAAAACTATCCAGACCCGAGCTAACCTATGTTGTCAATGATCCGAGTTAATTCGCATTTGTCGATCGGTTGTCTCAAAATGACAAGAAAGGAGCAAAAGACTGCTGGAACACACCAAGTTAGATACAAACATTCATTTTCGATATATATTTTTTTCCTTTTTAAAAACAATCGGCGGCCGGATAGGCACGCGCCACTTATTGCAATTTCTTATCATTTATTTCACTCCAAAATTGTCCTCATTTTGGACGCTGATTTTAATCGTCTCCAAATGGTTTGCATTTGCAATGGTCGTCTTCAAGTGATGAATGTCAAAATATCATTCACTGAACTTCTTTCACCGCCAATCTACGTCAGCATACGAACCTTAACGAAACAGTCATATGAGGACAGGTTATGTCGCACAGAATCCCTCCAGCCTTTGTAATTCCCCTTAAAGAATGGGAAGAGGGTGCTGATCTCCTTCAGAATCTGGAACCAGAACAACAAAACAAATCACTGTACAAGTCGGAGATATGGCGACAAGGGTGAATTTCTCTTGGCATTGATTCACAAGAAGCTGAAATGAAATGTCCTGTATTTGAGATGCATGTCGAGCCTAATGAACCGTACTGGATCGAATGATGTTCGTGATACAGATCGCTATCAGCGGTTTCTCTGTAGCACGAGCTTATCACAGCAAGCCCAATACAATACAGTACTGTAATGGCATGGCTGTCAGTCACTCAAATGTCAATAAGCTTTGATGTGTGTGTGTGTGTGTGTGTGTGTGTGTGTGTGTGTGTGTTTTTGTAACATTCACACAACACCCATCGTATAGGCAACGACGAGATTTTGTTTACTTGAAGAAATGTCCTCTTTGAATGTATTATCCGAGTTCATGACTTCCAAAGTTAAACAGGTCCGTGCGTAAAACAACACCCAAAGCGACATTGCGTGCATTTGCAGTCCGAAGCGTGTTTTGTATTCCACTCTACCTCCGCTAAAGTTAACTTCTTCTCCGGAGAGCGTTGAATCACCATGGCAATCATTGCAAGGTACGAGTATGGTGGTTTGGGGTAGCGCTGATAATTCTTCTTCTTGCCACCTCTTGCGCCGGTCGTCTCCCGCTCAGCGCTCCACGCGTCCCGGGGAACAGCTTCGAGTTCGGGCTCGGCATCGCGAGCGTTCCCGCACGACGGCTGCGGTGCCGAGAGTTTCTCCATCAATGCGCCGCCGACGCGACCCCGCGGGTGCGCAACTGCGGGCTCCTCCGAGCTCGGCGGCGGGTGCTGGTTGTTCCGGTGCCGGACCGCGGAGCTCCGCGCTACGTGGCCGGGCGGACAACTTTGCCGCGGATCCCAGCTTAAGTCGAGCTGGTGGTCTCCGAGGTGGGAGAGCGCGG
>NW_017804810.1:461118-468163 GCF_001891065.2 Hippocampus comes
CATCGATCAGTATGAAGTGATACTGCGGCCTCTGTAAAGGAGGAGCGAGGGGGGCTGGGTTACCAGTTACAGGTGGTAATTTCGATTGAGCCTTACGCGCAATCAACAACTTCTTCCACGCAATATACAAAAGGAATCTCAAATTTACAATTATTGCATAGCTAACTATGACACAATTCGTCCTATTTTGCAAGCAGTTGCCTTCGGAGATTGTTACAGTCTATTGTCAGTTAAAGTCATCCCGGAGCACCCATTCAATACATTCAATGTTCGAAATTGGATCATAAAATGCAATGACATTGAAGAACGAAAACTTGCGCGCTTCACTGCAAGGCTCCGGTTTCCAGAGATGGTGCTCATCATGCATTGGACTTCTCCGGGGGGGCTTTGCAGGACCCCCTTCACCCCAGAAAGTGGCGAGTTTCGGGAATGCGCATCTTTTCTTCCAATTAACGGTGTGCTAATGTGCCAACTCTTGCTTCCCAGCAAGACAGTGAAAACAAGTTGGATTAGGAGAAACCCCGTTGGTCACTGACGAAAAAAAAAGCCGCTTACTTAGCATGTGAGTAGATTCGGGGGCCATTCAACACCATTTGTGGGTTTTGTGGGGCTGACAAGCTGCGAAGTGTCCTCGATCGGCAGGACATTCACACCTTGGACAAGAACAAACTTGTCGTTGTTTGCGAAAAACCCAAATATTCCCTTGCAAAAGTCATGAATCAACAAAGCCGTCATATCCTCTGCTAGTTCTCGCGCTGAGCGGTCTGTATCAGTTTTTATTATGCCTATTATTAAAGGATGGACTAATGGGCACGTCATATATGAGGCTGTTAAGAAACAATGGAAGAAAGTAAACATCCACTACTTTCTTTTTTGGAAGCTGGCTATCGATTCAAATATTTATGATCACACGACATAATGACCAAACTAAATTCAGAAACATTTCTAGTACTGGCCCACATTAGAAATGGCACTTGGCCTCGATTTATATCCCGAAAGTGGCAAAAGTGGTCTTTGCTCTTGCCTTTTTTTAAATATAACATTCATGATACTGACCCTACAATGCAAGTAGCTAATATTGACACTCCATCCCAGTAGTATTTTGTTTCATACTTGTAATTCTAAAGTCTATACCAATCAAACAGCTGACAATCTCATTTTTGACAAGTGGTTGTTCAAAATGTCCAACTTTAAATCCTGTGAAATGAAAATACTGTTCATGATATTTACGAATTATGTTTAGTGTCTTTTTTCTTTTTCCCAGCCCCACAATTTCCCCCAAAAAATAAAAATAAAAAATCACATTTTGGGGCACATGGTGCTAACCTTTTTCAAACACTTTCCTGTGTTGACCCCACTTTAGTACCCAATTGGCAACACCGACATTTAGCATGTGGTTACTGATGTCAAACATTCTTCTACTGGCCCAATCTTGTCTCTCACAGTAAACATTTACCTGTTTTTTTGGTGTGAGCAGTTATTTTATTCAAACATGTAATTTTAGATGCCAAATTTTGGCTCGTCATTCATGTTGTATTTCTGAAATTACTTGATCCCACTTTACAGCCCTCAAAAGCTTGAGGCAAAATATTTAGTTGTTTGTACGCATGCTGCACGAGATGTTAAATTTCAATTCAATTTCTTAAAAATAAAAAATAGGTCTTACCACGTGATTCTGCTGGTTTCGTCACCTTCGCAGTCCCTCTCAATTTTTTTGATCACTTCCCTAGCCTTTATCTGCTGCAGCTTGCTGGTCATTGACTTCTGAATCATAGCCCAGACAAAAAAAAAGTGTGTCTCCCTCTAGTGGTTTAGACTCAGTATCCGTTTATTATGCAGCGTTAGAATTCTAACGCCGTCCTTTACAATTTGCCCCAAATGCATTTTGATACTCATCTAATGGATTTGATGCACATCCTTTTGTGTAAGATTGAAATCAAACATGTGCAGGCGACACGCACAACCGTTCACTCGGCGCAATTTGCATGCATAAAGTAAGTGCTCAGTGATTTAAATACAAACTGTCGATCGACCTCTTCCTGTGTGCTGGAGTGTCGTCTAATAGGTTTGGCCTGGATTAGTGAGCTATGGTGGAGAAGAATAGCAAACCATATGAATGGGAAAGCGGCTATTCTAGAGCAACACTGTTCACTGATTGTGTCTGGACAAATCCCCTTAAAGCTGCCCAGGGATGCATCCTGCCCATCCCAAGATGAGAAATGAAGTGAAGGCCTTCAGTGGCAGGGACATTTCTTATTACTTCTGCGTTGGCGGAGGTGTGGGGACATTGTATTGGTCCATCCCATTTTGACTTTGAAAGATATTTTTTCATGTAAAGTTTTCTTACTTCCTCTATTGCAGCGACTCTAACTTTTACACCAAGTACTGTACCACCAAATAAATGCTCTCCGTTCACCTCGAAGTACAACCATCATGAACAATATTGAAATACAGAAGCATAGTAGGCCTAAGCCTTCATCCAAAAATCAGGATGATGTTTTATTTCTAAAAACGTCTATTTCATATCATTGTATGTCAGTGTAACAAAATGAGTTGTTTGAACAAACACCGTGCTTGAATAGAGTAAAAAATATACGTCATGATTCAATTAAAAAGTATTGCATACAATATGAAAAGTGCACTTGAATATTTGTTTCAAACAAACCGTTAAATGCAAAGTATAGTCTCAACCGCACTTAGGCAGTGATGCTATTGCTTACCACTAGAGGGAGTCCGTGTACCACAAGCGACTCGTGGTACTTCTACCACACTGAGAATCCCTGCTCGATTAGAATGTATTACTTGTTGATGCATCATATCCTGCCTCTATTGTGCTTGCAACATGAAAAACGTTTTTTTCAAAAGGGAATGAAAGATCATAATCTGAGTTAAAAGATTAAAAAAAAGGATCGTTACATGAGGGGGAAGGTCCGGAAATGGAGGCTCAAGTAGAAGCTTGTCAATGCGACAATTCAGTACCCTGAATCGTATAACACATGTTCTGCTGGAGTCAGTTGTTCGCTTCAAATCCTTTGTTGTTGGATGAGAGTAGTAGATCTTCTATTCATGCATTGGAAAATGTATGAGCAAAAATTAAGTGTATAAAGATCACGTATTTTGCATGTAAGTATGTATTTTGTCCATATTTAACAGAGCATTTTTGTCATACGTCTGGATTTTTTTTTTTTACTGATTGTTCCTTTGACATGGTTGAGTCAGTGTCATATTTTCACCGTCCTGACCCAATCTTACCAATATATACTGCTGTTAATTTATGTTAAGTTTTAAAGTTTTTTGTTTCTGCATAAGGACCCCAAGACGCACACGTTTATTTACATGCACATTATTATTATTCTAATAATAATGATTATTTTTATTATTAATATGATGATGCTGATGCTGTATATGTGGCTTTGGCGCCCTCCAGCGGAGACGGAGAGCAGGAGGAGAGCTTGCCAGAGTGGTTGTTATGGTGAAGCATTTCCCTGGAGGGGCCGGCCGTGGCAGGAGCAGCAGGCAACAGCTGACTGGCTCAATTGCACCGGAGCCCTCCTCCACGCACACGGCCAACGGCGCAGGTAAGAAACCTCGTTTTGAATTCTGCATTTTACCTTTACAAAATATACTGCACGCAGTGGTTAGGCCGTTCATGAAATGACGTCCCCGTTAGCTGTGCGCGCGACACCGCTGCTGAAAAGCAAAGCGAAGCTGCCTCTCGTGGATGCGAACACGGAAGAAGAATTAGGGAAAGTAGATTCTAGCGAAACTCAGCGGGCGTTCGAAAACCGGCCCGAGGGAAACCACAGAACACACACTCGCTGGTTTTACGCGCTCGCGGTTTCGTTGGATTCTCGAAGTCGAGCAAGTTGAACGAACCGCCAACTTTACCTGCCTGATGAGCACCTGTTGAGGCGAGCTGAGCTATTCGGCTCCTTCCATCCGTCATATGTCGCTATTGAACGACCCGTCAACTTTACCTGCCTGATGAGCACCTGTTGAGGCGAGCTGAGCTATTCGGCTCCTTCCATCCGTCATATGTCGCTACTGTCAATTCTTGTATCCATTTATTTCTTCATGCACTAATGTTACGAATGGTCAGCGATCATCATGGCAATTGTTTCATGTTATTATGTCAACTCATTTTACTTCTGCCATGATATTGAACATCACCATGAAAAGTAAAAGTAATGAATTGTACTATAAATAGAGTAGGCTATGCACCTATAATAAAAACATCCCTGAAATCGGATCGATATTGATGCGTTTTTAAGAGATGAACAAGACACTAAGTGTGCATTCATCTTATTTTATTTCATTTTCGAGGAAAAGTCATTTTCAGGAAGCCGGTATCGGGCTGGATCACAGAGGTGAATATTTTGCCTCGGGGTTCAAATAAGCTTCATGTAGTTTTGTTGGAATTGGGCGTGTCACTCTGAAAAGGGCTCAACAGAGGCCCGACCTCACACACATTTTAGTTCGGTTAAATATCATCAATGTTTGCATTCTTGTCCATCCAGTTTTGCAAGCTCTGAATCATATGTACACTACCCATTCTTGTTCAGGTATGTACAGTACACTACATACAGTCGAACATTTGCCTATTTTACCAGTATACAAATGAAATGAAGATTAGCAGGCAGACTTTAGCTGACACGTGCACACCCAGCGGCAGCGTTTATGGTGTCAGAACTTGGAGGAAATCGAGTAAAGGTCAGGTGACATTTCAACAACGTATTGAAGTTAGTGGACCTTGGTCCGCTTTGATCGTATGACTAAAGCGTACCTGGTGCATTTTCATTTCACATGAACAATATTTTATCTTTTTGTGACTACCAGTATACAAATGAAATGAAGATTAGCAGGCAGACTTTAGCTGACACGTGCACACCCAGCGGCAGCGTTTATGGTGTCAGAACTTGGAGGAAATCGAGTAAAGGTCAGGTGACATTTCAACAACGTATTGAAGTTAGTGGACCTTGGTCCGCTTTGATCGTATGACTAAAGCGTACCTGGTGCATTTTCATTTCACATGAACAATATTTTATCTTTTTGTGACTACCGGTAGTTTTTATTGAAGGTTTAAGAAAGCAGTGTTGCAACAAGGCATGAGACATTATATTGGTCGTGTTTTTTTTTTTTTAACTGAGCAGAGTATCAGGTGGAGCGATGGAGGAGGATTTTATGTGTGTAATTTATCTACAATATTAAAACACACAATTCACATATTCACATTATACTGAATACAATTATACAATGTTTTAATAAATTTGTAAATCAGAGATGCAAGTCAACCTTTCCAGAAATATTTTGAAATCATTTTTTTTCCTTGAGTAAATCAAGTTTCATAACAATAATAAACAGAATAAAATAACAAATATAGGGTGATCAGTAACACGTGGACATTTTTTTCTGAAACATCACAACTATTAATTGCAGTGCATGGTAAAGTCTATATTGTGCAGGCTTTTATAGGTCAAACTTAGAAACCAAAAATGAAAATGGGGGGGAGGAGGGGAGAAGATGTGTGAGGAGAAAAGTGAAAACATTTTTAAAACCAGCATCAAAAATATGTTTAAGGACACCTCCATGTCCCGTGCAACTTTCTGTAACATATCTTTTGAAACGGTTCCGATGACATTAGCCAAACCTTTAGCCCACGCTGCTGACTCGCACAAACATGGCGCGTGATGATTTGGCAAGCAGATTAGCTCACTTGGCGTCCGCCGGAGGGTCATTCAAGAATCATCGGCACTGAACTCAGCTTTGTTTCATCGAACAGCTCAGCTGCGGCGGGCCGCACAATGCCCGTGCCGCGCCATTTCATCATGAAAACGACCACCCGCATACTCCCGAATGTTGCCACATTTTAGGCCAGAGCCAACCTGGGATTTAAGCGGGGCTTTGTTCCTGTGACTTTTGCTCCCGCCCGCTTGATGAATGCTTCACCGGTGTGTTCGTGTGTTTCATAGGGCTCTATTCATTGCCCTGGTTGAATGAAAGTGTATGTGTCAGAGCAGCTCTGGACTGCCCTTCCTGTTAAGTCGTGAGGTGGAAAAAATCCACAAATGTCAGATTGACCCAGGAATATTTCAGCAGGCGCTGGATATTTCTTCATATTTCTCCGTGTGTGTGGATGTGTGTGTGTGTGTGTTTGTGTTCCATTCGACACTAGCGGTTTGTACAATATCAGTGATTTAGTACTTCACATTTTATCATATCAGTCCACAAAGTCAAACGGCCAGAACTCAGTGTTGCCCATCAGTCAAAACCTTTTTTACTGAAGCATATGAGATCGGAATTTGTCCAAGCAAAACCTGTCTACGAAGTTAAAAGACCCTTTCATGGATTTTTCAGGAAACAGGAACAAAAATCTTGGATTGGGTGCTGAGATTGGAGGGTTTGTCTGTTATTTTCTGTACATAAAAGCAAATATTAAACTACAATTTGTTTGATTGTACTGGTTAACTATAAATATCTTATCTGAAAGTTATCATACTCACTTGGAATCTGCCGACTATTTATTTATTTATTTTTTGCGTGACCGTTGTCCAGAATGCAAAATGTGTACAATTCAACACCTTTGAATAGGTCTAATTACAATGGACACCTATTGAAGGCAGGCAGTGGCCCATCAAACACCAACACTGATAAGTCGTCTAATATACCCGCATATCGACACGTATGATCAGCCGCAGCGGGCTTCGAACGGTATCAAATAGAAGACTTCTACCTCAGGCTGCTTTTGGAAGCGTAATTAGTCTCTTATCAGGGAGATTCTTGAGATCCTTGGCTGACTTCATCTTGTTCGACTTGTTTGCCAGATCCCATTTGGACCTGAAGCAGACAGAAAATGCACTGCGTGGGCGCTTTTGTTTCAATGCTGTCAATTTTTTGTTGTTGTTGTTGTCAAAATGTTTTTATTTTTTGTAATCATCATGAATACCAGCCTGTAAGACATTTTCCATTGCAAAATCAATGATTTCTCAGTCCAATTGGTGCTTTTGTTGAGAGCACTTCAGTTTTAACTTCAATTGTGTGTGGAATT
>NW_017804811.1:0-367 GCF_001891065.2 Hippocampus comes
AATACATTTCCAAATATTTCTCTTCTATGGCTCTCGAAGTCAAAAAGGTTCCCGACCTCTGCTCTAAATCGTCCCGAGGTTTGACTGTGAGCGCGAATCGTTGTTCATCTATGTGTGCCCTGCGATTGTGTGGCAACCAGTTCAGGGTGTCCCCCGCCTACTGCCCGAAGACAGCTGGGAATGGCTCCAGCCACCCCCCTGAGGATGAAATGGATCGGAAAATGGATGGATGAATTTGACAATAAACTTGTACTTGAACTTGATATGTATATACATATGTAACGGAGTGACACATTAAGTTTATTAAATTATGACGGAAGTGACTCAACAGCGCACAGTATGGCAACAGCTTCCCGCCGGAGTTCAG
>NW_017804811.1:4431-9680 GCF_001891065.2 Hippocampus comes
ACCCCGCTTTCGTTTAAAAAGAATAACAAAGAAAACTAACCAACCTCTTCTTCGAAAATCACGGCTCTTTAGCCTCGACGCAAGACGCCCATCATTACTTTTGTAAGCTTATGTTAAATTATCAATTATTTTCATTTTATATTTGAGCATGATATTCTTTTATGTTATAGTTATCTAAATTATATTCTGTTAAAAACGTTTCAACAGTTATTAATGTTTTTTGCGTCTGATTGGCTAAAGAGAAGCAGGCAGTGTTTTCGTGACTGAAAGTGGGTTGTGTTCTCATTCATCCATTCGGAGGTGCAGACGTTTTTTTGTTTTTTTTCTTTCTTCTTTTAATAAACTGCATTAAAGGATTCCATCTCTCCTTTTGTCATTCGTAAAGAAGAGCCATCCGCTGAAAAACAACGAACCCCTCAACTTACATTGGTGGCAACGGTGTTGGTATGTTTTGTGTGGCTTTTTGACTCTTTTTATGCAACGATTTTTTCTTGCTAATTGTCATCTTGCTAGCCACGTGGACTTTTATACAATACAATACAATACATGCTGATTTATATAGCGCTTTCACAACAGCGGCAGGCGGTAAAAAACAGCTTACAAAACAGTTAACATAAAGTAAAATAATAAACACAACACATAACATAAAACACGGACAGTCGTGCAGTCCTAACCACTTTTCCGGGACACGCTTTGTTGTTTGAAGCAGTTTGAGATGAAAGAGGAGAGAATCAAAGTTTTTTGCGCTCTACTGAATGGCTGCTGCTCGTCAGTATTTTGGATGAGATTTTGAGGTTTCCTGCAGTTTTTTTTTTCACTACCTTCTTTTTGGACATTATTACCGTCATTATTCAACCTTTTTGAGCTCACCATGTCCGATATTGGGGCTTCCATTTGTCAACCCACTGAGATGGCTCATTCTGCTACTACTTCTGTGGCTGCTGCAAATGTTACTCCACCTGGACGCCTCAACGTTGATTCATCACCAGTTTTTAAAGGAGAGTGGGACGACTGCCTCAATCAGGCGGCCCTGGCCTATAACACCAGCTCTCACTCCTCCACGGGATTCACCCGCTTTTTCCTGACACATGGTCGAGGCACGGATGCCCACTGATGTCCTGTTCCTCTCTAATGTCCAGTCGTCAATCTCCACACACTCCAGCTGACAAGACAATGCAAGTGACCCCAAAGCTGCAATCTGCCTTCAGATCTGCTGCTGTGGACAGAAGGTCTACAGCTCTGCCTGCAGCATTGGCCTCAAGTCCCAGTTCCTTTACACGCCCAGGCCACCGCCATGTTAATTTCAAAGACTTTGTTCTCCTGATGCTTCCCCCCCCCCCCCGTATATTTGTTACAACCTGGATTTTACAGTTCAGTGATCGAATTAGAAATGAGGACATTTCTCGAGTGGGAGGGGGAAGGATGTAAGCTTATGTTAAATTATCAATTATTTTCATTTTATATTTGAGCATTATATTCTTTTATGTTATAGTCATCTAAATTATATTCTGTTAAAAATGTTTCAACAATTATTAATGTTGCTTGCGTCTGATTGGCTAAAGAGAAGCAGGAAGTGTTTTCGTGACTGAAAGTGGGTTGTGTTCTCGTTCATCCATTCGAAGGTGCAGACGTTTTTTTTTCTTTCTCCTTTTAATAAACTGCATTAAAGGATTCCATCTCTCCTTTTGTCATTCGTAAAGAAGAGCCATCCGCTGAAAAACAACGAACCCCTCAACTTACACATCTTTCTGGTTTAGAAGTCTCTCATGTCTGATAGCAGCTTTTGATGGTGATCTTGGAGTTTCATATCCTAATAGTTTGCTTGGTGCCCAATCGGGATCAGTTTCATCATACAAGTGAGGCTTTCCTGAAATGCAAATATTAATATTAACTATTTGTAGCAAGGATTGCTTTAGCTTACTCACAGTGGAATAACATTTAATTAGAATGCATACCTTACACCAGGCTAGTTACATTTTTCTTCTCATGTAGTGCATTAAATAGTACCAGTGCTAAACTCTAAAAATCATATTATTTTATAAATACACATTTATAAACATAATTTCTACTACTATTATCTATATACCAGTATATAAGAAATAGAGATATATGCACGATGTCATGACACGACACAAGAAGAATGACAATGTACACGGTGCACCATGTGCACATTATGCATTTCGATCGGAATACGAGCCATAGCACTCTTTGTTTTTCATGTTAACATTATCTAGTATTGCCTGATACATTAACTCTATAACTATGACGAAGTTTTGTTTACATACCCGATATGAAGTGATCAGAACACACACGAAGTTGGTCGTAATTTTTCACATCTTCTACGTCGCTCACTTTTCTTTTCTGCCGCCTCTCCTTGGCCTTTCGTAACCCTAGGAATGCGATTAAAAAAAAACTCTTTTTATCCCTCCCACCTCGGTTGTGACAGTTGACAATAGCGCATGTCAACGGCATATACTTAGATGAATGAACATTCACAACATACTTGTGTATGGCTTGTTAACAGCCCTCCAATATGGCCGCCGGTAGTGCCTTGTGGGTAATTGCGAAAAAGACGGAAAAATCTATCCTAACGTGTTTGTGTTGCGACAAAGTTTGTCCTATACGTGCCGTATAACAGTGATGCGGTCTGTGAATTAGCAGAATAAGCTACTTATACGCACGATACAAAAAGGAAAAAAAAGATTGAACCCTTGTAAATCCCACACTTTCTTCTTAATTACAGCTGAACGCACCGCAGCCTCGATGCAGTAGGTCCATCATTTCTTTCTGGACGATAAATTCGTTCAAGCTTTTTTTGACTAATGTACCTTACTTAGCCTCGCTTGCTAACCGCTTAACAAAGAGACGCGTTTCGTCGTCCAGCAGAGTTAGAGAATGAGTGAGAATGGTTGCAATCAATCGTGTGAAAATGTTGTACAGGAGGACAGCAGCAGACGAGGAGGATTTATTCGGAGCAAAAGAGGACAACGACGCTGTGTTGGAGAAGTCCCGAGTTGGCTCGACCAGAGCAGGTTTGGTCGAGTCTCGTTCTTTCGCTTTATTGCAGGGGTCACAAACGATTTTGAAAGTGAGAGCGACTTTTTGGTCGCCGCGATGGGCGATCACTTTTATACACAATTCTGAAATAACACATTTGCTCAGATGATGTCTTTTCATACCTAAAATGTAACCAATATGGCTGCTGGTTCGACACTCCGCTGCTAGCTCTTCCAATCCGACAAATATCATGAAAATAAGTTGTCATTCAAGGTCCTTGAGAGATTGTTGAACTAAACAAGAAAGGAGAGCAACACTTTGCAGGTTAACTTCATGCTATTTTTGAAAATTTGAGCACTTTTCATTACAACCAGCAACACTGGGTTGACTGGAATCACGGCAAAACAGCGCTTTTATTCCCTCTTTTTGGAGAGGGATTTTCTGTTTATGTGTGTGTGTGTGTGTGTGTGTGTGTGTGTGTGTGTGTGTGTGTGTGTGTGTGTGTGTGTGGGGGTGGGAGGGGTATGTGTATTTTTTTTTTAACTTTGACTTTAAGGTTAGCTGAGCTAGTTTGCATGCCGTTATAATAGATAGTTTATTTTATTTGACACATTTTTGCAAATGTGGCGTGTGTTGATAACAGTTTTTTTTCCCCCATTTGAATGAGTTGAAAAACAAATTCAGGAGATCCTCGGGCTACGACGGGGTTCGCTTCTTCCGGCAGTTGTGTAACCCGAATTTCTGACGTAATAGTTACAGTTAATATTTGTATGGAAAATACTTCTTGGCAGGCGCTAAATAATAATTGGTTTAAGTTCTGTTATACTTAACTCTTAAGTTAAATACATTTTCACAAAAGCTTTGAGAATGGTTTGACTTATTTCCTCATAATTTTAAATGAGTCCTTTACCTAGTTTTTTTCCCCCTACGTCTAAGCGCAGTGTTAATATTCAAGTTGTGCTGAATGTTAACGTGGCTTACTAATGTTAGACTTTTGAGGAATAAAGTCTCGGTCTTGTTTTTAATCAACACTCGCGGCTACTACTATGTGACTACATTTTAATATGATGTAATGAGCTGAGTATATATTTGGGGTTTTTAGGTTGGTATAAAAATATTTGAGAATGAAAGTAGTTAATTGCTCCATATTTGTAACCTTGAAACTGTGCCATTGATCTGATTTTTACAGTGGAACCTCTCGGTAGTAGAACGAAAGTGTAAACCTCAAAAGTCTTTGGACATTCAGGGAAGCACGACCAGAACAGCTGAACTTTATTGAGTCTTAAATTGGTTTGAGGCGTGTGCCGACTCGTATGATTGTAATGGGATAGTTCTGAATGCAGCCCCGTCCCCAGTGAAACTCAAATGTGATTCTGTTGTATCGACAATTTCCCAATCAGGCAGTATGAGCAGAGAGCTCAACGTGCCCACGGGCTCGCCGGCCCCGGGTATGTCAGAGCGGGCTCCGGATGGCGGCAGCGGCGGCAGCGGCATGGACTACCGGGACTGGGTGCGGCGCAGCTACCTGGAGCTGGTTAGCTCCAACCACCATTCGGTGCAGGCCCTCTCCTGGAGGAAGCTCTACCTGAGCAGGGCCAAGCTCAAGGCCTCCAGCAGGACCTCTGCGCTGCTTTCTGGCTTCGCAATGGTCAGTCTCCTTCAATTTTATTTCACATATCTCATTAATGCCGTGACGCTGATGCTGTGCTACGGTGTTGTGCATCACTGGTTGTCATTGAGCTACATTTTGTTGCACGCCCACAATGAAAGTGTGCGTGTGTTGCGGCGCAAGGTGGCCATGGTGGAAGTGCAGCTGGAGATGCAGTACAGTTACCCGCGCGTGCTGCTGGTGGCGTTCAGCGTGTGCACCACGGTGCTCGTGGCCGTGCACCTGTTCGCGCTGCTCATCAGCACGTGCATCCTGCCCAACGTGGAGGCGGTCAGCAACATCCACAACCTCAACTCGGTCAGCGAGTCGCCGCACGAGCGCATGCACTACTACATCGAGCTGGCGTGGGGCTTCTCCACCGCGCTGGGCATTCTGCTCTTCTTGGCCGAGGTGGTGCTACTCTGCTGGATCAAGTTCCTGCCCGTGGACTCGGGAGGTGCCGCCGCGACGACAACGGCGCCCGTTGCGCAAGACAGCGGCTGGCTGGCGGCGCTGGCGTCCACCATCATCATGGTGCCCGTGGGGGTCATTTTCGTGGTGTTCACCGTCCACTTCTACCGCTCGCTGGTGCGCCACCAGACGG
>NW_017804811.1:15297-17344 GCF_001891065.2 Hippocampus comes
CTAGAACACACACTGGTGAGAAACCTTTTACCTGCTCAGTTTGTGGACAAAGATTCTCGCAGAAGGGAGGCTTAACAATACACACAAGAACACACACTGGTGAGAAACCCTTTGCCTGCTCAGTTTGTGGCCAAAGATTCTCTTGGAAACAACACTTAAAACGTCATACAAATACACAAACTGATGAGAAACCTTTTCCGTGCTCAGTCTGTGATAAAAGATTCTCCCTGAAGGGATATTTGACACAACATATCAGAACGCACACTGGTGAGAAACCTTTTGTCTGCTCAGTTTGTAACAATAGGTACTCGACAAAGGAACAACTGACTGAACACACATGAACACACCCTGGTGAGAAGCCTTTTTCCTGCACAGTTTATGGTCAAAGATTCTCTGAGAAGGGAAGCTTAAAAAGACACACAAGAACCCACACTGGTGAGAAACCTTTTGCCTGCACAGTTTGTGACAAAAGATTTTCTCTGAGGGGAAGCTTAAAAATACACACAAGAACCTACACTGGTGAGAAACCTTTAACCTGCACAGTCTGTAGCCAAAGATTCTCTCACAAGATATCTTTAAAGCGTCACAAAAAAAGACATCGGTGAGAAAACCTTTTCCTGCTCATTTTGTGGCCAAAGCTTCTCGTGGAAGTATCAGGTTAAGAATCACAAGTGTGTTGGTGAGATGAGCAGTCATCAATGAAGTTTTGGCCTCTCATCTGAGCATACTCAATCAGTTCATGCTCCAAGGATGGCTGAATTCAATGCAGCGTCTTGCAAGGTTGCTCGAATTCTGTTTTTCTTTGTTGGAGTGAAATAAGTGAAAATGTGAGTTGTCATCTTGTTAATAATCCTTTTTTTTTTTTTTTTTTTTTTTTTTTTGGTTTTGAGATTTTGCTTTGCTTAAGTTAATGTGTTAGCTAGGATTTATAAATTGTTATTATGTGAAAAATGTCTTTCTTTTCAAATTGTTTTATTTCATCATGTTAAAAAAAATGTCACATTGTGGTAGTTAATTAATTTTCATTCGTACGTTTTCAATTTGCTTTATTGCAATTTTTTTTTGTCAATATAATGGCTTTTGTGTCATTGCTGCCTTATATAATCATGTCTCAGGTAGCAGTTTCAAATGTATGACGGCAAATAAAGATGTGTTTTTGAGTCTCACTAAGTATCTGTTTGTGGTGAGTGTCCATGAGGAAGTGAGAGAGAAAAGGCCGACGCGGCTCAGAGAGCAGAAGATCGCATCGAGACATCATAAGCGCCCACAGTAGAGGTTTTGCATTTAGCGCGATGATGCGCACATCAGATTGCTCAGCGGACAGATAAAAATAAAAACATCGACAAAGTGAAACACAACAATTGCTGTATTTAAACTAATTCACGGACCAGCTGTATCGTAATGTCACGCATGATTAGCATCCTGTCCGAATGTCCTCATTCGATGGAGAATTTTTGCCATAAATGTGCAATAAATCAATACTGAGGTGTATTTTGAAACTCTATGCTTTTCCCAGGTACACTTATTCATTCTTACCAACGTAAGTGTTGACAATTAGCCCTTGTCTTTAATCATTAGAGCAATACATCCTCTTTGGCCAATGTTTAGTCATCCATCTATTCTCCAATCGCCTACGTGCACATCAAATCTGTTGCAAACTTTCCCCCTCGCTTGATTCATGATGGCGTCATGCGCAACTATGTGAATTCGTACAGACCAAAATACATACCATCTGGTATGCCAACCCCCTCGCTCACCAAAATCGACGGAGTGGATTTTCGGGGTGTGTGCACGCTTCCTGACGCTCCAAACATGTCATCCACCACGCATCCACATCCCACCGCATCAACTGCATTGACTTTATTTTGAATCGTACCACCAGAAATGGTTTGCGCGGGAGGGGCCCCCAGCCGTTTGTGGGCAGGAGGCTGTGCACACCCTCACACTGGCTGACAGCCAATCGTAGGGCACACAGACGAACAATAACACCGAGGGACAATTTAGACGCAGGGGTCAAATGAGTTTGACACCCCTAAGGGGTGTCAAA
>NW_017804811.1:17975-22584 GCF_001891065.2 Hippocampus comes
GATTGGAAAATGAATGAAGGAATGAATACAATTTTTGAATCATTGTTTTTAACGTGGGTAGCCCGGTGGTCGAGTAGTTAGCGTGTCGATGTAACAGAGCAGAGGTCGTGGGTTCAATCCCGTCTACGGCCTTCCTGTGTGGAGTTTGCATGTTCACCCCGTGCCTGGGTGGGTTTTCTCCAGGTACTCAAGTTTCCTACCACATTCTAAAAACTTGCGTGGCAGCTAAATGGAACACTCTAAATTGACCCAAAGTGCGATTGTGAGCATGGATGGCTGTTCGTCATTTTGTGCCCTGCGATTGGCTGCCAACCGGTTCAGGGTGTCCCCCGCCTACAGCCCATAGACGGTTGGGATAGGCTCCAGCATGCCCCGCGATCCTTGTGAGGAGAAAGCAGATCAGAAAATGGATGGATGGATGATTATTATTGTAATTATGTTTTTTTTTAATTTATTTGTGTATTTGGTGCCATTCTTGGTGTTTCATGTCAGATTTAAAAATTATTATTTATCTCTGACTTTTGTGATAGTTTTTCAAACATTAATATTGACTAGTTGTTTTGTAAAATAACGCATCACTGGTGAGGCACCATTTCCCTGCAATGGGATCGGAAAATAGTCGCCCCAAAAAGAAAGGTTTTTGTTGGAATGATTGTAAATTATCTCATATTTTACTCTTTTCTATACTGAGAGTAACATGTTTGTTGATGAAGAAGGTAAACAAGAACAATGCCTTGACCATGTTTCTGAGACAGAAGACAACAGCAGCCACAGGACCTCTGACACTCACTTTCACACTCACACACATTGTTATGTCGAGCTGCACATTCTTGAACGCGGCAATGGCTGTGTAACTAGGCCACACCCTCGTGTTGTCACGGTTCTGTTTTCGGTCTGGCCAGCAGGTGGCATGAGCGGACTTCTGGGTGCACACCTGCTGCCAATCTATTGTTATGGGACTCTGTATATAAGGACTCTTCTGCTGTTCACCTGTTGTCGGAGTATTATTTATATCCTTGCTGCTTCCATACTCATAGACCTATTTCTGCTATGGATCTCATTGTGTTTTCGCTTTTGGCTTCTCAGTCACATTTATTTTGCTTTTGTTTTCATTTTGTGATTTGGCTTTTCTCGCATGCATTTTCATACGTAGTTTTTCATTTGTAGACTCGGTTCTTGTTTTCTCCCCTTGCCTTTTGTTGCAAGCGCTTTTTGTTATTTGTTTCGTGTTCTCTCTGGTCCCTGTTTGGACCAGCGCTTTATGTTAAATTCATTGTCGGTTAGATGATACATTAAAGGATTCGTTTGTTACGGAGACCTTGTTAGCGTCTACGGTTTTTGGGATTCCAAACTTTATTCGGCTTGCCCGAAACGTGACACGTGTCAATAAATAATTGAGATTGACCTTCATTCTAACATGTCTCAAATAAGGCCAGGATGGAATTTTTGAACGCCACGTTGAAATGGGAGGCCAGGAAAAACAAAGACCCCAAATTCATTCATCAGAGATGATCCCCACATAGACGAAGACTGTGAATGGCAAAACATCATCCATCCATCCATTTTCTTTTCCGCTTGTCCTCACAAGGGTCGTGGGGCATGCTGAAGCCAAACCCAGCTGTCTTTGGGCTGGAAGCGGGGGACACCCTCAACTGGTGGTCAGCCAATCGCAGGGCACACAGACACGAACAACCATCCACTCTTACACTCACACCAAGGGACAATTTAGAGTTTCATTAACCTGCCATGAATGTTTTTGGAATGTGGGAGGAAATCGGAGTACCTAGAGTAAACCCACGCAGGAAGAACATGAAAACTCCATACAGGAAGGCTGGAATCAAACCCTGCACCTCTGCACTGTGAGGCAGACATGCGAACCAGTTGACCACCGGGCCGCTCGGTCTCAAGAATGCACATTTAAATGTAACATTAAATTTATTTTATTATTTTCATCAGGCGTCAAGGTCAAAATTGCTGATTTCAGAGGCCTTTTATTTTGAAATATAATGTCAGATCTTAATGAAAGTTCTGTGGTTTGATACCCGGGGGAGCTCATGTGCCATGGTTACGGGATGACTAAAATTAATTTTTGAATGATTTTTTAAAAAAAATTCAGGCATCAAGGTCAAAATGTCAGATTTCAGAAGCCTTTTGTTTTGAAATATTACATCGGATCATAATGAAAGTACTGTGGTTGGATACCTGGGGTGGGTTAGTGTGCCCTAGATCTGGTCTGGTTCCGGGAAAACTACATTTTGAATTCTTTTTGTTGTTGTTGTTTTTAATTGGTGAAATTTTAGTCATTAATGTCGAGTTAACATTGACTTTATTTTCTATCTCAACTTCAGAATGCATCTGGTGCTATTCTGAGACATTTTTCATTCTCTCTGAGTGAACTTATCGTTGCTTGACCGCGAAGAAATTATTTTGAACATTTTTATTTGAACATTTGAAAACCAAACGACTGACGTGCATGCATTACAGGTATGTATTCTCCAGTAAGAAATCATATTTGCGTTGTCCAATCGTTCCTTCTAACAGGATGTCCCGATGTGGGAAACGACTATGGTACATGTCAATCGTTCCTTGTAACAGAATGTCACTATGTGGGAAACGACTATGGTACATGTCCTTTATGAATATGCAAGTATTTTAACAAAATACATGTGTAACAACACAAGCAATAAAATGCAAAAATATATGATCCTATAACTGTGAATAACACAAAAACTGTAGTATACAGTAGAGGTATGTGAGCAAAATACAGTCTTACAAGACACGTCACAAAATTAGGACTATTTGCGATTAAATTATACTAGTAACAGACCTGGAAGCTTTTCTTTCCAGTCACTCTAACTTGACCTCCCCTCGATCACCACACAAGACAGCGTTGCTCAGATGATGTCGTGCAACAAATTTTTGAAGCTTGCCACGGGCACGCTTCGAAGACCTCGATGCCCATTGTTAGCGCTATGGAACTTGCCTTCTCTCTAATTAGCGGTCCAGTTTGTGGAAGGTTTTTAGCATGATAACAAGTAAAGCATTCCAGGAAACGTTCGTTTACTCGACTGTCCGTCGAGCCACAAGCAATTTACTCTGAGCAGCGAATTGGATGCATTCCATAGTCATTACCCTTCCTCTTCGTTTGAATGTCATGATCTACAGGACGTAAATGTAAATGAATGATATCAAAAATAGTTCGTGATTCCAAGAAAACTTATGACGATGGAATCACTGACATGTTGCCGTATTGGATCCAATGAGAGTAAATAGCAGCACGGAGACAATTATTCTGGATGATCGAACGGGACTGGTTTGAGGTTGCACTACTGCATAGGGCTTCTGGATTCCGGGTACTAGAACTTCCCTTGTTATGAATCGATCCTTCATGTAATGTCGTAGTCGAAAATTTAATGCATAGGTTTTTATTCCGGCTGAGGGAATTTCCGTTAGGCGGCCTGGTGTTCCAGTGGGTAGCATGTCGACCTCGCAGTGCAGAGGTACCGGATTCAAATATGGCCTCCCTGTGTGGAATTTGCATGTTCTCCCGGGCCTTCATAGGTTTTCTCCGGGTTCTTTCTCCCACATTATAAAAACATGAATGGCAGGCTGATTGAACACTCTAAATCACCTATGTTAAAGTGCCGGCCCGCGGGCCAAATCCGGCCCGCGAGAATGTTTTCAGTGGCCCCTGGGATGATATTGATTTATTATTAGAACTGGACCGCGGACCGCAGCAAGCCGAGAGACCGCAGATCTTTTACATGCACCAAAACTACATTTCCCACAATGCAACGGTGACGCGGCAAGCAGTCGGCCGCTTTATTTAAATATTTATTAGTCTAGCAGTCGTTCCCATAACAGTGACATTAGCTTTCAGATACCCATCAAAAATGGCAAAACGGAAGGTGGACACTGAGAACAGTGGCGGTTCTGGGGGGAGGGCCAACGGGGGCCAGTGCCCCTGTAGCACTGACTCTGGCCCCCTCTGTGGCCCGCCCTCCGAACGTAGATTACGCAGTGGCGCAGAGTTGCAGACACGAAAGGTGGAACCAAAGTGCGTGGCTTAACATTCTAGTCGGACCCTTTAGTGTGCTGCACCACTTAAAATTGAGCGGGAAAATGAGAAGCAGTCCGCAGAGAAGCAGATTACCACGACACAAGTGCTATTTTGACACGACACGATTTATATTTTCAATGTAAAATCACAAAACGAAACAAGCCCCCAACAGTAGCATTATTAAGTCTAATTCCTCTTCACTTAAACATTTAACGTTAAAAATGAAAAGAAAAACTGACATTACATCATATTTCTATATGAAAAAGAAACACATTTATCCAGACACAGAGAGAGAGTCAGATGATGATAGTGGTGAGAGATTTGAAGAGGAGCAAGTTGAAAGCACCAGAGAGGGAGAGTCAGAGGACACGGGATTCATTTATTTTCAGAGCGAGGACTCAGAGCAGGAAAGGGATACAAATGAAGATCCTGAGAATTAGGAAGATGAGACTGCAATAGAAGTGGAGTGTGAGACACAGACAGAGGATATTTGCACTTCCACAAGCACTGGACCATCAGGTATGTGATGCTGAAAATAACACTATCCTG
>NW_017804811.1:25796-28379 GCF_001891065.2 Hippocampus comes
GATTTCAGGACCACGAAAGACTGATGTTTCTCTCCCTTCTCGACCCTCAGCACTTTCAGACATACAGGAAAAAATTTCCACAAACAGCCTTCTCCAGCTTAACACGGAGCCACGGAGCATTATTTGATCTTCCCCGTCTTAAAACAGAACTGACTGTAATGTATGGCATGGTTGATTTTGAAGGGAGAAGTTCAGCTGATCTTCATGATTTTCTTCGGAGCAAAAATCTGAGTGAGAGTATGGGACAACTTTACACACTGGCCTGTTTGGCTGTTACGATCCCCGTGTCCACGGCATCTGTTGAGCGGTCATTTTCAGCGTTAAAACGCATTAAAACTTATGCCAGAAACACGACCGGACAAAAACGACTTTCAGCATTAGCTTCCATGTCAATAGAAAAGGACTTGCTGATGGACCTGAAACGAACAGAAAAACTGTACAACAGAGCCACTGAAGTGTTCCTGAGAAAAGAAAGGAGAATCGACTTTATTTTCAAATAAGCAGATGCTGTGGAGAACTACACTGGTGAGTAAATGAATTTTATTTGACATTTCTTCTTGTCATTTTATTTCGTTAGTATTAAATTCATGGTAACGAAATAAAATGACAAAGATACAAAAATGTATCAAATAAATCTGCTCACCTGCAATTTATAATGGGGCATTGTAGTCATCTTCGTGAACGAAAGTTCGTTCAATCTCAGCTGTTAGTCAGTTATTAGTTAGTCAGTTATGTCAGTTATTTGCTGTTGTATCGTCGATTTTCAAAATGCAAATGATCTGTTTATTTTCAAAGGATAGTTTGTTTTGTTATTGTTTAGTTGGTGTCTTATACGAAACTGCGACATTGCGCAATTTATTGGACAGACTTGTTTACGAACACACAGCGTAATTTGAGTGGCATTTTTTTCGTATTTTTAAATCATCTTTTTATTTTTGACAATATCTGTAAATGTAGTTTCCTGCTCTTAATTGGGAATACATACTTGATGGCTTTAAATGCTCCTGAAATTAAGTGCTGCTTGACGAGCCGATATTGTGTATGTATGTGACGTCACTGAAGGCCTAAGGTTGAAATGCACGGCCCGCCACTGCTTTCACGTGTAGATGGTTTTAGTTTTGAGTGCAGCTTTGTTTGTTTGATTGTTTATTGAACATAAAGACATATCCAGTAAGAAATTGACAGAAAGTGAAAGGAAGTAAATGTGTTGTTCTTCTTATCAATGATGAGCCATCATTTTATGAACAAATGAGCCTGAGCTCAACTTTATTATCCAGCACGTATGGTGATCTCCGTGAACTCCCCCGTTACCGGAAGCCTTGTCATATGCTATCATCTCTAAACCTACAGCGCCCTCTGTTGGCTATATGTTTCACAAACACATATCAAGACATCCCCTTTTCTTTATAAGAAAATATATATAGTTCCGCATACAGCAGGGACGTGCAGTCAGGGGAGGCAGGTGAGGCAGACTCAACTTTATTATCCAGCACGTATGGTGATCTCCGTGAACTCCCCCGTTACCGGAAGCCTTGTCATATGCTATCATCTCTAAACCTACAGCGCCCTCTGTTGGCTATATGTTTCACAAACACATATCAAGACATCCCCTTTTCTTTATAAGAAAATATATATAGTTCCGCATACAGCAGGGACGTGCAGTCAGGGGAGGCAGGTGAGGCAGAGCCGCACCTCTGAATGCGCATTGCATTGCACAATCATCACAAACTGGGTTGATACATGCAATTGGCACGTGCTGCTTGCCGTATATCTGCATGTCGCCAATATAATGTTTGCAGATACGTTTATTTGACCTGCTTTTCCACAGTCTGGCTAATGTTTTTCACCATTAAAGTTTAATGTTTTTTAGTGACATATTTAGATTTGCTGATGGGAAATAAAACCGCAGTGCAAAGGCACATGTTGCGGCAGATAGTTCTCTGCCGCAATTAAGGGGGCGTATGTGAGCAAACAGGTACATTGCGCGCTGTTCTTACCCGCAGAGGCACCAGGCAAGTCAAGTGCGATCCCTTTTTAAATTTGCTACGTCGGACTGCCAAAATGGACGAAGAGGATTATATATCAAACCTTAAAATCTTCTCAAAACTGGACTTTCAGTCAAAAGTGGACGTGATTAACACAGGTAGACCAACGCCGGAGCTAAAAGCTTTGCTTCAAACTACGGGACAGCCCGGACAGAAGATAACACGCTCTTTTCAAACGGAGTGGTACACCCGAAAAGAATGGCTATGTGGTTGTCCTTTGAAAAACTGTCTTTACTGCTTTCCCTGCCTTTTGTTCTCAACTTGTGACAATGTCTGGACTAACACGGGATATTGTGATATGAAAATTTACCACGAAGCCTCAGCAAACATGAGAGATCGACCAGCCACATTCAAAGCCAGATTGCTTTAAAAACTTTTGGAAGCTCAAGGATCGATTTGGCACTGAACGAACAGCGCAGGCTCAAAGTTAGCATCCACAATGCCAAGGTAAAAGAAAACCGAGAGATTTTGAAAGACCTCATTAATGCAACCTGCTTTTTAGCTAAACAGGAGTTGGCATTTCGTGGTCACGACGAGA
>NW_017804811.1:29845-33646 GCF_001891065.2 Hippocampus comes
AGATTAGACTAAGAAAAATACAATAGAATATTTAACCCTGGAGACCCCACGGGGTCAAATTTTGGATGTGAAATAACCAGTAGCCAATTGAATAAGCTACCCTTTTTTGTTTATATATTTGTAAATCTGACACGAAAGGAGTCAGTGCCTCACCGCACGCCACTGAGCTACGGGTGTAGAAAATTGTTGGTAACCTCTCTTACAGAAACAAAGAATAATGAAACAAACAAACAAAAACAAGAAGAGTAGTCCAAAAAATGAATGAAAATCAGTAACTGCTGTTGAATTCTGGTTTAAATAATAATCATACCTCTACCACTTCGACAACTAGTGATAAGAACAAATATTCGAAGCATTCCCACTTGGGCGACAAAATAAACTTGGGTGACAAATGCTCCACCACCAAAATAAAACAAAAACCAAACACGTTCCTTGTTTTTTGCTCACCATGTGTGATCACTAATTGACAAATGCTGTACAAGGGCCTATGGATGTGTGACATCAGTGATGTCTTCACAGAAATAAAATCACAGGAGCTGACCAAGGTTGTGGTGACAGCAGTTTATTCCCATGATGCTGACAGCAAAATGGGGATGAGTGCCATCTACGTGTCATGATTCGGTTTGGGACCAACAGGTGGCACTGTAGGGCTCTCCCTGCAGCTGCACACCTGTTGGTCATTAGGTAATTTGTGGCTTTAAAAGGACTCCCAGCCCAAGCAATCATTGTCGGGTCATTGTTGCTTTGTGCTACTGTCATGTTTGTTTGTTGTTTGTTTGCTGTCATGTTTGTTTCAGTCATGTTTTGGTCAGTGTTATGTTTTATCTTCAGACATGTGTTTTGTTTGATACTTTGGACTTTGTTTGTTTTGGATTTAGTTTTCTGAGTTTTAATACAATCGTTCAAGTACACCCTGCTCCTCCCTCCTGCCTGTTTTTTGGGGTCCACCACCACCTCGCTACGTGACACTACGAGAGCAAATGGCATTCTTTCGATTGAAACATGAGCCATTTCCACGAGGAACTTTAAAAAATTTAAACAAAACATGTCAAACATTCATTCGACTAATTCAGAGCACCGAATTAACTCAACACACATGAAATAACTAATTGAGGCTTGTTACATCCATCCTTCCATTTTCCAATCCGCTTATCCTCACAACAGTCATCGGGGGTGCCTATGCCAGCCATCAACGGGCAGTAGGTGGGGTACACCCTGAACTGGGTGACAGGCAATCTCACGGCAGACAGAGACGAACAACCATCCATGCTCACACTTGCAGTTAGGGACAATTTTAGAGTGTTCAATCAGCCTGCCATGCATGGTTTTGGAATGTGATTCAAGTGATGAGCTCATCAGCAAGCTCTGTCGAGGCCAAAACAATTGAATCAGGTGTGTTGGAGAAGGGAGTATGTGCCTCTCGAGGAACCGGATCTACGAATCTACCCCTGCCTTAGACCTGATCTGGTTGCGGGAAAACAAAAAATGAATAATTTATTTTTTCTATTTTTTGAATGAGGTGAAATTTTAGTAATTGATGGAGAGTTAACATTGACTTAATTTTCTGTCGCAACTTCAGAACTCGTCGTTGCCTTCCCGCCAAGAAATTATTTTCCAACATTATTTTCAGTCCAAACCGCTGGCGGTTTGCAAAGCTTTTATTTTGAAGGTGGTCAACGGGGCTCGTTGTCGGCAGATTTCCGTCATGCAGAGTATCAACAATTGGTGGCTTGATAGCAGTACGGTCCTGGGGCGCGTTGAGGGATAGACAACCCTTGACGAAATTCTCCTGAATTTGTCTTCAACGTGCTCAAGCCTCCACCCGGGGCGTCCACAATCATCTCGCTGGACGAAAACATCTTTCGTTGAAGCTTCCTGTCCGATTAAAGTCGTCTCGGTGGACATTGGTGTTTCTCGGCCTAGTTTAGCTTCGGTTAGCTTGCTAGCCGCTAACAAAGAGGCCCTCGTGCTCAATACATCGCTGCACGGAGATGGTAAGCGTAAAGTGTTGTCGCAATTTTCGCACCATGTGCACAAGAAGGACATCAGAATACGAGGAGGAACTTTGTGAAGAAAAAGAGGACCACAAGGGACAACGTCAACTGCTGGACGCCATTCGCAGGATGCAGCCAAGAATTGTTCTTCACAGATTAGGTTGGGTCACGCTGTTCGTCTCACTTGTTTCGTACTCTTTCTGAACATCCTTCACATGCTGTTTTTCTTGTCCGCAGTGTGTGTGTGTGTGTGTGTGTGTGTGTGTGTGTGTGTGTGTGTGTGTGTATTGAAACATGTCAAGTACAAGTTTCTTGTCAAATTCATCCATCCATTTTCCGATCTGCTTCACCCTCATGGGAACTAGTTGCCAGCCAATCGCAGGGCACACATAGACAAACCGCCATTCCTCACAGTCACACCTCGAGACAATTTAGAGCAGGGATCGGGAACCTTTTGACTTAGGGAGCCATGGAAGCAAAATATTTGGAAATGTATTTCAGTGAGAGCCATACAATATAGTGTATTTTTAAAGTGAATTCAACAAAATGTCAGTGTAATACGCCTCTGAATGTATTCTTTTCAATAATTGTGTTAGGCGGAGAAAAAACTAAAGACTGTGTTTCCGGCAACGCGACCCACTGAGAATTTCTACGTCGAAAATGCCCACAGTAGTTTTTTTTTTTTTTTTCAAACAGTCCTCTACATTGTTGTGTAGAGGGTATACATCGGTGCAAACTCTCACGATATTCACGTTGCGCGCCTGCGTCGTTTGCCCTGTCGTCTGACAACAACATTGAATCATGGCGGCGGCCGCGATCTCCGATGACAGTTTAAACCGCGTTTTCTGTGTTACAGTCGCATGCTCGCACCATAATGTGAAGAAAATAACATCCACAGGGATGAGATTTTTCCGCTTTTTGGCGGAATTCCGCTTTTTTTCCAGTAAAAATGGGCCTATTTTATATTGTTTCAAATCCGTAAAAAAATGCGGGGGGGGGGGTCTGGACTTGTCTTCGCCAGATTTGGGGCTCGTAATGTTTACAAGTCACGTTTGCAAGCATCCATTTTGAATCCCGTTTTTTATCGCGAAGCGTTAGTTAGTCGTTACTTCCTATATGGGCTAAAACCAATGTCTTACTTCTTGTGATTGGTCGCTATATCAGCGAATGCAAATCACAACCAATCCGTGGTCGCCTTCCAAAACCCCTTTCTCGCGAATGCCGAATGTTATCGAGACTCGCGACGAAGATAAAGTGCGTCAGAAAGATGCGGATCTGAAAATCACGTTTCGATGGGACTGGTTGGATAGAAAGCTGACGGTGTCCCCAGTAGGAAACAGTAAAGAGGAACCATTGTGCTTGTGTCGGATTTCATGGAAAAAGCTCGATGTCGCCGGTAAAGCTCTGTGTACAGTGTGCGACGATGTTATTCTATATGGATCGAGAGGATGGAAAGCTTTACAGCAGGGGTGTCAAAGTCAAATGGACGGAGGGCCAGATAAAAATTTTTGCTGCAAGCCGAGGGCCGGACTGATCGAATGTTCATTGAAAATTTTAAAAATGACCACATATTGTTTATTGAACCAAATTTAATTGACTGAAAACCTAACAAATACATTCCAATACGGTCAGATAAATAAAGCAACATTTTTTTATGGCTACGTCAGTAAACTTTAATTTTCAACAGGCAAAAAAAAATTTCCTTTGTATAAAAATACCCATAACATGAATGAAAAAAGCCGATATTATTCAAGGCACTATCACTAGTCCATATTTTCTCTTTTAGCAAAAGTAGGCTAAATTTACT
>NW_017804811.1:35177-41150 GCF_001891065.2 Hippocampus comes
TCTGTGTACAGTGTGTGACGATGTCATTCTATACGGATCGAGAGGATGGAAAGCTTTACAGAGTCACGCAACCTCGGTGAAACACCGAAAACAGACATTTCTACTGAAAAGTAACTACTCGATCTCAAGCGCTTTTCGACAGCCTGGAGCATGTGTAAAAACAAGAGGAGTTGGCTAAAAAGAGAATGGAAAAAGACGGAGAGGAACAATAAGCTTTTAGCGCTTGCTAAAAAGCTAAAAATGAAGAGAAAATAAAGTATTCTACCTCATGAAACTGTATATTGTTGTATTTACTGTAAATAGACTTTATATAATTAAATACATTCATAACCCATATATAGTAAACAGTGTGGGACTTCACTATCACTGCATGAGGTAAGAATCAACACTTTATGAATCCAAGTAATGAACAAACCTTAAATATGGCAGGGAATGTGTTTCCTTTTTTCGTTTTGATTTTGAGCAGCAAATTTGAAGTTACATGTTGGTGCTCACCAGGAATGCATAAGCAAAATTGCACAAATTTCACTTGAAAGAATAGTGAACAATCTTGGGATTTTTTTCTGTTCAAGTTTCAAATGGTGTGTAAAATGAATACACTTCATCTTCAGCATGTTTAATGGCACTTTTGTAAGTGGCCCCGCCCCGTGTCCCGGCCCCGCCCCCGTCTCGGCCACGCCCCTTTCCGCTTTTTAAGATAAGATTAGATAAGATAAGATAAGAAAACCTTTATTAGTCTCGCAATGGAGAAATTCCCAATTCATCATGAGCCACTCTCATCCCTGCATCCACTGATGTATTGAAAAAATTCAGCTCACTATTTGATGAACACCACGGGCCGAATATAAACCACGTGAAAATAGCACAGTGTCAATGTGCCAACGGAGAATTCTATGACATTGATGATATGGATATGTCACTGTTTCAAATTTTAAATACTTTACCTGATCTAAGATCAATTCGATTTAGATGTATCGAAAAAACACAAGAAACAGTGGCAAAAACAAAGTGTAGGCGGATTCGATCTCGATGAAAGCAGCACGTTCAGAAAAGGAGAAAAACAAAGAATTTCAGAAGAAAACTCCAAGGTAGGGGGGTCTACAACGTGTAACTAGACTTAAAGTTACACTATTAAATCAAAAAAATGTTCTATGGTACAGTAATCCCTCATTTATCGCGCTTAATGGGGACCAAAACCACCTGCGATCAACGAAAATCCGCGAAGTCCCGACCAATTAACATAAACGGGTAAAAAAAAAATATATTTTTTTTCAAGTCCGCAAACGGTCCGTGAGAAGCTGCAAAACAACAGCGAGTCACATAGAACAACATATACAGTACTGTACTCCATGTATATTTAAAAAAAAAATAAAATTGTTTGAAAAAATCCACGATGCACTGAACCCGCAATAAACAAACCATGAAGTCACGAGGGATCACTGTATTTTGTTTCAATTTTTGATTAAAAAAACCTGAAAAAGATTTCACAAAAAAAAACTTTCTCCTATTTACCGACCCTATGCTTAAATTTCATGTGACCTGAAACACACTATCGTTTTTGTTTTGCCTTATAATATTTCACCAGTAATGTGAATGCTTTTCCGTGCCTCACGATTGCAAGCAAAGATAGCGGAATTATAAACAGCTTGACGGGTCCAAAAACGGAGTTGCTGCTAGCTAGCTTGCACCTTGCTCAGTCGATTGCACGCATCCTGTTGTCTCCTTCAGGGTGTTTTGATGTGAACATAACCCGTGTTATGTTCACAGTGCCGCTTTACATTCGACCGTTTCATCAATGGAATTTTGTCACTGCAAATTAGACACACCGCAGAACCTGTTCTCTCCACAAAGGTGAATCCGTCGTTCGAAAATGTGCCAAACTCATCTTTTTTTTCCTCTTCACCAACTGCTTTGTCGAAGGGCTAGCTTTGAGCTCATGACCGAGCAGAGTGATTCAAAAGGGGGCGTTAACCTGTTTACCCAGCAACTGCCAAACTAGGCCAGTATCATCCAATTAAAATTGCTCCTGCTGCCAAATGCAGCCCTGAACAGGACATAAGCAGTGAAAAGTCAATTGTTGGATTTAAAAATTGAGAATATTTTGTTTTATCTGCGAGCCAGATGCCATCATCAAAAGAGCCATCAGTTCTTAACCCCTGATTTAGAGCATAGGAGTCCAAGTTGTACTTAATTTTCCCAACACCCGCAGCACTGCATTCCCCTGAATTTGTATTAAATGCACGAATATGGGACATCCAGTACTGTTTCCAAATTAAAACAGTTTGTGCTAAATCTTACTGTCCAGTCACAGTTGTCTCGGTACTCGTCAGGCCTTCTCGGCCGAGTTTAGTGCGATCTTAGCTTCCTCGCCTCGAACAAAGAGAAGCCTTTCTCACCAACACTTCGCTCAGCAGAGATCAATGTGTGAATTGCTTGCTGTGTTCCAAAACAGGTTGAAGATTAAGATATCCTTTATTTGTCCCACACTGGGGAAATTTACAGTCTACAGCAGCAAGATTGTGGGCAGAAAGTCAAGAAAAAAAATAAACGATAAAAATCAGATTTAAATTGGTAAATTGATAAAATGCTCGAATGCAGGGGTGTCAAACTCATTTTTGTCGCGGGCCACATTGTAGTTACGGTTTCCCTTGGAGGGCTGTTATGAATTTTGGGAAACCATACAAATGTTTAATCCCCTCCACATGTTGCATACACAGCGCACAACAAATTGATGAATAACTAGTTTTAAAATAAGAAGTCAACAATCATGACTGTTGTTGTGGATTATATTTGACAATTTGAAATTTTTGTTCAGACTTTAGCAAGCATCATGGAATTTGACATGCTTGATTTGCTTTCGCGGGCCACATAAAATGATTTGGCGGGCCCGATCTGGCCCCTGGGCCTTGATGTTGACACCTGTGCTCTATTGTAAGGGAATACTGATTTTGAGTATGAGATTAGATTGACTTTTTCTTTTCAGATGACAAAATGCTAAATGAACAATCGATGACAATTTTCATATAAATCAAGTTAAAACTCACAAAAACGGTTGGGACTTGCTTCGGTTTTTAATTTATTATTTTTTGTACTTCTTACTTCCTCTGAACATGGAAATTGTGTTGAATATACTATTTGTAAATTTTTTTTCATCATTTTTTTTAAACTTCCCTTGACTTGCTGCCAAATTTCTGTTATCTGTTTCGATGTTCAATAAACAAACAACCCAAAGAAGACCCTTGTGAGGACAAGCAGATCAGAAAATGGATGGATGGATGCCCCATGCCTCAATAACAATGTTTGTAATGCATGTTTGTCTTTTGCTTGTCCAACCTGAAATCAGCATTGCATAAGGCGTAGAAAAAAAAATAGTGTGTTTCCAGTAACATGAAATTTCAGCATAGGGTCGGTAGGTTGGACAAAGTTTTTTTTTTTTCTTTTTTTTTTTCTCCCATCAACAATTTAAACAAAATAACCATAAAACATACGACAAGAAGACATTGAACCCGCTGCTCCGCAACCGGCGCCACCGCCAACTATTTAGTTTTCTCCCCGCTCCGGACTTGGGGGGCCAGGGCGCGCCGCCGTCCTCCTCCGCCGTCCTCCTCCACCCTCGGTTTTTACTCGGCCCGTGGTGTTCATCAAATACTTCGCTGAATTTTTTCGATACATCAATGGATGCTATTTTCTCAATATTACGGTGCGAGCACGCGACTGTAACACAGAAAATGCGGTTTAAACTGTCATCGGAGATCGCGGCCGTCGCCATGTTTCAATGTTGTTTACAGACGACAGGGCAAACGACGCACTCGCTCAACGTGAATATCGCGAGAGTTTGCACCGATGTAAACCCTCTACACAAAAATCTGATATGAAAGTGGACTTTTCTGAAAATCCGATCACGCATGAATTAGTTGACATAAAACGCTATTAAAATACTCGACATTCAATGATTAATATTCCTTTTGTGTGTTTCAGCGCGAACATGTACACAAGCTCGTCTTTTGATTTCAACCAATCAGCGCCGACGCACTGACGTCACACAGACGTCACACACGACAACAGCTAAGCTAAACTAGCCGAGACGACACTCGAAGTCGGACGGACACGTTTTTCTACCAATCTGTGTGTTTCCCTTTTTGTCCAAATATATTTTTTCCGACAACTGTCTCGTCCACGGTGTCTTTTATTCGTTCCCATTGTGTTTAGCAAGTGTGTTTATAAAGAGACGAAAATCTCTTTCCAGTTACTAGTGTTAGTGTCTCAACATGGCTCCGCTCGTGAAAGCAAAACAACGAACTCTCAAACGCGTCTTCGTTCAATGATGTCAACTAATATCCGGATTAATTTTTCGGCAAATATTCCTCAACTCTCCGGAGAGATTCCATCTCCGGAGGACTTTCATATCTGAAAAATGTAGAGCAGCCTTCCTCAACTGGCGGACCGCGATCCACGACCGGACCGCCGACCTCCTCTGTCCGGACCTCCTCTGTCCGGACCCTCGGCAAATTGTATAAAATAATAATTTATAAAGTGATTTTTACGTTATACATTTTATATTTGTGGACTATAATCTGCGCATTACCGCGATCGCTTGTTAAAATTATCCGTTGTATTCTTTGCGTGCACTAACAGGTGTATTGCAGAGGACCGCAGCAAGCGACTGTGTGTTGTATAATGTTTGACTAACTGGAGACCCTGGCTGAGCAGGGCATGTCGTGAAAATACGGTATATAAAATAATTTGTGCTGATTTTTTTTTTTTTTTTTTTTTTAATCAAAGATGATGTCTGGATTAATGGCTACAAGTAGCAGTCACAAAACGGGATGATTGTTAGAAATATTCGGCACGTTTTCTCTGGAAAAAAAACTCTTATCAACGAGATTAGGGTGTAATGTCTTTAAGTGACGCCTTAATTCATTTGGCTTCATGTTGTCCGATGTCTTTCCTCCCACCGTAGTCACAGTGAAGCCAAGAGCGACTTACACTTCGTCATTATTATTATTTACTCATCTTCGCTCTCGGTAGACCTCTTTTCTCCGTCTGTCGACTTCGTGTCTACACTTCAAGCTCATACTCTGTGCCGTGTGCAAAGCGCGCATGCTCAGTGCGAACAAAACACCAAGCGAATGCTCCCAGCGCACTCTGCCAAGGTGAGCGCCACTGCCCCCTAATGTAGTCGAGGTGCAATTGCACTTTATTCTAGGACAGTCTTCTTCTTCTCTTTTCGGCACGTCCCTATTCAGGGGTCGCCACGGCGAGTCATTAATTCCCAGCCGTCCCCTGCAAACCGCCCTATCAGCTCGCATGTCCATCTTGGCAAAAGTTTTACGCCGGATGCCCTTCCTGACGCAACCCTCCCCATTTCTCCGGGCTTGGTACGGGCACCGGGGAACAGTGCACCCCCAGGGGAGGGCACTGCTCCCCAGCGGCTGGGTTATTCTAGGACAGTAAAATAACCAAATAAATAAAAACATGTTCCCCGAGGCCAAACGCGCCCCCCCGACAGAGCCTGCGGGGGCGCGCCCCACTATTTGAGAACCACTGGTCTAGCTTAAACTACTCTTTCCCATAGTTTCATTGTATGACTCATCAACTTTATTTCTCTGTCGTTACGACAACTCTGCACATCTCCCTTGTTCTTAAAAATGGGCATCAGCACACCTCTCCATTCCTCAGGCATCTTCTCGCCGTCTAAGATCTTTTTGAACAACCCAGTCAGAAACACCACTGCCACCTCTCCTAGACACTTCCATACCTGCATTGGTAAATCATCAGGTCCGAGTGTCTTTCCACTCTTCATCCTCTTCAATGCCGTCCTCACTTCATCCTTGCTAATCTTTGCTCCTTCCTGGTCCACAACAGTTATCTCTTCTACTCTTTGTTCTTTCTCATTTTCCTCATTCATCAACCCTTCAAAGTACTCTTTCCATCTTCCCATCACACGACTGGCACCTGTCAATTCATTTCCAT
>NW_017804811.1:42322-43003 GCF_001891065.2 Hippocampus comes
GTTGTTGTGTGTGTAAAAAAAACGTATGATGAAAGAAATTAATGGATCTCAGTTTCCCTTGCCCAGATGTTTCTCAAAGGTGGGTCACCAGCCCCCCCCCGGATCCTGGCCTGGAGGTGGGGCTTGTTGGCGAGCGCCTAGTGGCCGGGCCAACACCCATGGGGCCCGGCCGGGCTCAGCCCAATGAGGCAACGTGGGTCCTCCTTCTCATGGGCTCACCACCCATGGGAGGGGCCAAAGGGTTCGGGTGCAATGTGAGCTAGGCGGCAGCCGAAGACGTGGACCCTGGCAGTCCGATCCTCAGCTACAGAAATCCTCGGCTCCAGAAGCTAGCTCGAGGGATGTGGAATGTCAGCTCTCTTGCAGGGAAGGAGCCCGAGCTGGTGTGCGAGGTAGAGAAGCTCCGACTGGATGTCGTCGGACTTGCCTCCACACAGCCTGGGCTCTGGTCCCAGTTCTCTCAAGAGGAGTTGGACTCTCTTTCACTCTTGAATTGCCCACGGTGAGAGATGTAGAGCAAGTGTGGGCATACTCTTTGCCCCCCGGCTCAGCGCCTGTACATTGGGGTTCACACTGGTAGACGAGAGGGTTCCCTCACTCCGCCTTCGGGTGGGGGGGCATGTCCTGACTGTTTGTTTCGGCGTACGCACCCAACAGCAGTTCAGCGTACTCACCTTTTTT
>NW_017804811.1:43358-43627 GCF_001891065.2 Hippocampus comes
AATGTTTTAGTGCAGTAGTTTCTTAATATGAAGTAAATCAACACTCAACAGGCATCACATGGCACGGAACACAAGTTGAGAAATGACTTTGCATAGAAGTCAATCACTGACTGCAGAAAAAGCGGTAATCTCTCAGTGATAATTTTACAGTTTACCGGCAGCGAGTCCCAGGGACTCACTGATCAGAAAAGTATGAGTCCCATTATGCATTGAGAGAGTCCCAAATTTCGAATTCCGAAATGGTCTACTTATTCAATTGCATATGATAA
>NW_017804811.1:47968-53258 GCF_001891065.2 Hippocampus comes
GCAAAGGGTTATGATGGAGGGGTGTTGCAACTCATGAACACCTGCCAAGTGGTATGATAGCATTGTTTTATACATGTCCTCGGCTAGGCCTCAATTTCAAAATCAGTCCTTGGTCCTTGGCCTTGGCCTTGGCGGCAAGTCCTTGGTCCTCGGCCTTGGCCTCGGAAAATTTTTCAAGTCCTTGGCCTTGGCCTTGCCTCGGAAAATTTTCCAAGTCCTTGGCCTTGGCCTTGGCCTCAGAGGCAAGTCCTTGGCCTTGGCCTTGGCCTCGGGTTGCCGGTCCTTGGACACATCCCTGACACACACACACACACACACAGACACATATATCTATTTATATAGATATAGATATCTTATCTATCTATATATCTATATCTATATGTAGATATAGATATATAGATATGTAGATATATGTGTGTGTGTATATATATTAGAGGTAAGATCTGTCCTAAAAAATCGAGCCCGACCCGGCCGAGCCCGATTTGCAGGCCCGAGCGCGAAGCAAACCCGACATTTCATATTTTATTTGTGAGTATTTTTGGGAGAAAAAAACACAAGATTTCTTACGGTTAAAATAATCTACATATTTTTATGAACATGATCAATGCATTTGCACAACGAAATAACGCTGAAATACAGAATAAGAGGCCAGACAAAGAGAAATTTCGATGTGCATTTGCTTGATTACGCAGAGAAATCCTGCGGCTTACTAGGCTTTAAATAGAATAATTCAAATCAAATAAATAGGTAAAGATATCTGAAATTATTTCTATAGGATTGATTAAACGAAATTAACATACGTGCGCACTGCGTCTGGCCGGCTGCGCTCCTGTTTAGCAGTTAAATAGCAATTAAATTACAGCGCATTCTCTGTTTTATCCAAATTGTTTGTTTTAAAACAAGTATTCCTTAGTTTAGTATCCGCACATCGTTTTAGTATACATTTTTTAAAACATATATCGTGGCAGTCATCAGGAGCACACACGATTGACTGTAAACACGTCTTTATTCCACGACTGCCGACAAGTGGATCTATTCTGAACAAGGACAGAATAGTGTCCACCATAATATTTATTAAAAGAAAAATAAATAAAAGTCCGCGAGAGAGAAGCCCGACCCGAACCTGTTTTACTTCCGCATTCCTGTCGTTTTGGTCCGCAGCAGAAACTGCACGTGTGACCGCAGGTGGAGCTGCGGACGCTGCGCCGGAGTTGTCACGCTCAGCGGTTTTGCACGTGTGACCACTCCACAAAATTTGCTCCGGTGTAAAATACATCGCAACAAATATTTCGGTGCAGCGTCGGACCAAAATGTGCTGTGTGAACAGGGCTTTAGACTGAAGATCTAAAGGGACCAGGTTCAAACCTGGTTTTTGGCATATGAGGCACAGGAATTGTTTTTGTTGTGATTACTGGACGACAATGTGACTCTGGCCGAAAAGATCCCATTGATTGACTTGTGAAAAGGCCTTCATTCACATCAATTTTTTACAACAGAATTGTGTTTTGGAGGTTAATCTCATTCTGTGTGGCAGTCAATGAGCATTGAGAATACTTCAAGTGGTTCTCACTTTCCAGTTATGAATAGAATCAGAAATTAAAAAAAAATAAATAATAATAATAAACAAACAAACAAATAAACCTGAAGAAGGCGTGGACACTCTGTGATCATGTGAGCCAGGCCTTGAGTCGCAGACAAGATCGAGTTCAAGTCCTTCTGATCTGGTCGGCCACTGCCATACTTTCTCTGGATGGACCTTCACCGTCATTTGAAGGACAACAGTGAAGATCATTCAGTTCATGATCAACAATTCACCCGGAGTATGCTGAACGAGTCCAACACCCAATACTTTTTGTTGCTGCAGTTTATTATAAATTTTGCAGATTGGACTGCACAGCAACGACGTACCTTGGCAAGAGCATGTTCCTCTTGGTTTGGCTGAGGTGGAAGAGGGACGGCACCAGGCAGACGGTGAGGTTGGCGGCCGTCATCTGGTTTTCATCAACCTGTGCTCCCGCATCGCGCAGGAAATAGAGCAGCGTCTGCAATGCTTGGCGGTTTTTGTCCGCCATCAACAAGATGGCTGCCTGCATCGCCTGCAAACACTGCCTGCTCCTTGGGTACGTCTGGGGTGTGAGTTGACAAAATATCGAGACGTTGTGGTAAAATGTATTGTGATGAATTCTGAACTCAGTCAAGTATTGACACAATGACATGCTGGCAGAATGCATTACTCCCTCAAACTATTACCGCTGAATAATCCCTGGACTCTCAGCATGAACCATCCGAAAATCCACAAAGGTATTTTAGCAGAAGGCTTGGCGACCTACACTGGTAGATGTGCAGGAAGGCTTCTCCCAGCTTGTTGCTCAGTAGGGGCTCCAGAAAGTCCCGGAAGAACTGCTTCACCATGTCGGCCATATCATGGGCCGAATGCTCCTCGTAGTCCACGCCATCCGGAGAGGTATCGCACCGATGACGCAGTGCTTGGATGCGAGACTTTGCACGGGACTTGCGGAACAGGCCCACCTGGAGGGAAACCCATCCAAGATTAGAAGACAGTAAAGCATTCCATGAGAATTCCATAATTGGTCAAATGTTGTCTTTTGTGGCAAAATCTTGTGTTTTATTTTTATCTTTAAGATCTGCTTGCCGCAAGTACCTGGTCCCGACAATGCAGCATGAGGTGGGAGAGAGCCTGCTGTAGGCAAAGGGGCAACGGGAAGCCGCAACGTCGTATGTGCATGAGGAGCGGGACCCCAAAAACGCTCTTGTCCTTGGAGTCGGGAGACTTTATGCGCTTCATGAATTTTGGTCCAGACCTGCAAGGAAACAGGATGAGTCTTCAATTGTGATGTTTTTACACACAAGGAAAATGTTGATCACAATCAACATTTCAAAGAATTTGTTTCTGAGGGACCCATGACAAAATTACCCTGTTATGGCCACTTCAAAACAAAATGGCTGCCTTTCTGTGCTTGCCATGCTGCGAAACAAAATTGGCTTTTTGGGCTGAATTAAAAATGCAAAAACAGGTTGGGTGGACCTGAAACAATTGATCCGAAAATGGGCCGCAAAAGGCAAGTCAGTAGCGAGCAGACGCTCTTGTACCCACCAGGTCCAACCATGCTTGTTGCACATTTATTCGAACAAGTCATAATACAATTCTCAATAAACAGAAAACAAAATGAACATGTTATTAATGCATACACATATTCCAAACATTGAAACAAAAAAGAAGCCAGGGCATTTTAAACAAAAATTTCAAATAAGGAGCATATAGCCAGAGTTTTAACAGCTTTCTTGTTTTTAGAATCCATAATAGAACTTAGGTACTGTTTTATTTCTGTTTCAAAAATTAAGAAAAGAGGTTTTAAATTACTCCATCTGGATTTGTGGATATGGAACTTGGCGAGAATAATTATTAAATTTATAATGAAGGTTTGTTTAGTATTTTTTTCCTTACTTTCGTAGAACCCAAATGGTACATTTTTCCAGTATAGCATAAAGTCAGAGTCAATTCGATCAATAATAAATCTGGATACAGCTTTCCAAAATGTGTTGGTATACGGGAATTGCCAGAACAAGTGAACCATTGTTTCAGCGTACATTCCACAAAATGAACAATCAACAGAGTTGTCTTTCTTGAGCCTAAGAAGATAATGCTTGGTGGGATAGTATTTGTGTATCATTTTAAAAGAGATTTCCCTTACTTTATTAGTCAGGAGGTATTTGTATGGCAGAGACCAGATTTTTCCCCGGTGTAGATTATCAACAAAACCAGACCAGTCGGTAATAATGTGTGTGATTGTTGAAATATCTTTTTGAAACAGGGAATTGAACACGTCTGCTCACAATGGAAAGCAACACGAGGAAGCGTCACTTCCTCGTCGACCTGAGGAAGCGTCACTTCCTCGTGTAAGGAAGGCGAGAGGAGTCAAATGGTGCATTCAAGTGCGCTCAGTTTGTTCGAGAACTGAAATTTGTTCGTCATCCGAGGCATTTTCACTTTCAATTTCAGTTTTGATTTCTCTAAACAGCCAGTGGGAGCGAGCGAGCGACAGCCAGCGGTCGTTTGGGGCTCCCGTTTGTCTGGGTCTCCAGCGGCGGTTGACACATTGGCTCGGCGCTGGCAGTTGAGATAACACCTGAGGGGCCAGCGGCGGTCGACCCATTGGTCAGACATAAGCACAAAAATCCACCCCAAAAAACCAACCGGCCGATCGGTGAGCCTGGCGGCGGCGGCGGCAGCACGACACACTCGACCACCGAGGCAGCGTGAGCAAGCGATAGCCAACCAGCGTGATTGAGCAGGGGACTCTTCGGAGCTCCAGTGGCGGTCGGCCCTATGGGAACGGCGCTAGCAGCTGGAGCTACCACCACTTGAGGCCAGCCTGCCGAACAGTTAACCCGGCAGCAGCGTCAGAAAACTCGGGCACCGCGGCAGTGTTGTCTGGGGAGGCCACAGGCCCACTGCCACGTCACCAACATCCGGGTTGGCAGAAAGACCTCAGTACACGTCATCAACCAGCTCACAGCTGGCGAGCAACGAAACCCGAAAAAGGCCGCCTCAACGGGGACAAGATATTAAACAGGATGAAGAATTGATGACCCTTACGCAAGTCAACGAACTTCTCATCCAACAAAAAAAACTGTTCACAGCACTCATGCAGCAACAACAGGATCACTTCAAAGGATTTGTAAAGATGATATTGGACTCAACAAACACACGACTCGACAATTTTTCCAGGGAAGTACAAGAACTGAAAACGAGTCTTAATTTCACCCAAAAGGAGGTCGATGACATCAAAAAACAACAAACGAATGGATCTGACCATTGCAAAACCATTCAAACTGAAATCTTCAAAGTATGTGACAGTATGCTGGTTTGAACCGACAAGATGGACAACTTAGAGGGACTATCTAAAAGAAATAACTTGATAATCGATGGAATTGAAGAAATGGAAGGAGAAACGTGGACTGAAACGGAGCAAAAAGTGCAAAAAATCTTCATCAAAGGGACGGAGGGCCAGATAAAAATTTTTGCTGCAAGCCGAGGGCCGGACTGATCGAATGTTCATTGAAAATTTTAAAAATGACCACATATTGTTTATTGAACCAAATTTAATTGACTGAAAACCTAACAAATACATTCCAATACGGTCAGATAAATAAAGCAACATTTTTTTATGGCTATGTCAGTAAACTTTAATTTTCAACAGGCAAAAAAAAATTTCCTTTGTATAAAAATACCCATAACATGAATGAAAGAAGCCGATATTATTCAAGG
>NW_017804811.1:60217-61712 GCF_001891065.2 Hippocampus comes
AACGGTCTTTACCCAGTCATTCTGAGACCCACCAGAATAACAGTTGACACGGCCACATTAATAGATAATATATTTATAAACAAGATTGACCATAAAAAGGAAAGTGGACTTCTCATAACCGACATAAGTGACCATCTACCGGTCTTTGCAGTCTTTCACAATTACTTTGATAAAAAAACTAAATCAATAACCCACATATCAGAAATAAGACCCAGAACCCAACATTCCATTGCAGCTTTCAAGCTCGACCTAGACAAGCAAAATTGGTCTGAGGTCTACACAAATAAAGATCCAAATACTGCGTTTGACGCATTTCAGTCAACCATAACCTCCTTATATGACAAGCATTTCCCAGTAATTAAGGTCACCAGAAAGTACAAAAACCAAAGTAAGCCATGGATAACAAAAGGTATAGAAAATGCATGTAAAAAGAAAAACAATCTATACAAATCATTTTTAAAATCCAGAACCAAAGAAGCTGAAACAAAATCTAAGACTTATAAAAACAAATTAGTAAACATTTTAAAAACCAGCAAGAGAGACCATTTTCATGCATTATTACAGCAAAATAAAAGCAACACTCAAGAAATATGGAAAATCTTAAATCATGTAATTAGAAATAGCTCTAATAAAGTAGATTATCCGGAGTACTTTATGAAAGATAAAATTTTGAGGAAACTGCAGAAATAGCAAAGGAATTTAATGAATATTTTGTTAATATCGGCAGTAACTTAGCAAAACAAATTCCTGACCCAATAAATTCTTTTGAAATAGATAAATACATCGAAAAAAAAATCTTCCACAATGTTTCTTACTGCTGTGAATCAAAATGAAATATGAAATATTGTAAAAACATATAAAAGTAAAAAGTCAACTGACTGTTTTAATATTGACATGACAATAGTAAAACAGATTATCGAATTTGTAGTGCGACCTTTTACTTACATATGCAACCTGTCATTTAAAGCAGGTGTTTTTCCATCAAAAATGAAAACAGCTAAAGTCATTCCAATTTTTAAAAGTGGAGAAAGACAATTTTTTACAAATTATAGACTAATATCACTGCTACCACAATTTTCAAAAATATTAGAAAAATTATTTTCTCGCAGACTTGATAACTTGTCAGAGATTTTCTCGGACAAAGTTAAAGAAATGACTCGGCACACAGGAAAATTGTCTTCAATATCGGCGGGAGGGGATCTCCCCACACCTTAATGGCAGTAATGGAGTTTGTGGAAGCAATAGCTACTAATATAGACAAGAAAGAATTCACGGTTGGGATTTTTCTCGATCTAAAAAAAGCTTTTGATACAATAGATCATACTATATTATTGAATAAATTAGAGAGATACAGTATCAGCATTTAAATGGATTGAAAGTTATTTAGAAAACAGATATCAGTATGTGCAGTTCAATAACAAAAAAATCCAACTCACTGAAGATTACCCATGGAGTGCCTCAGGGATCAGTGCTTGGACCAAAACTATTCATTTTA
>NW_017804811.1:66959-74593 GCF_001891065.2 Hippocampus comes
TTGTTTTTTAAAGTTTCGTAGATTTGCGTCTTTCCGACTCCAAGTGTCTGCTGGATGCTTTTAACTTTGTGTCCAGCCTCGCTCAAACGGATGCATTTCACTCGCTCCGCTCCAGTCATTAGAGTTCTTCTACGTCTCGATGCCATGATCTACACGATGTAAGTGAATAAAATTAAAATCTTTCGCAATTGCAGTAAAACGCACGCCAATAAAAAGTCACTTCCACGTCTTCGTCTCGATTCTGATGAATGAAAACGGCGAAGCGAACACGTTTCTTCGATCGTGTCGAGTGGGTGCTGCTTTTAAGCTAGTGCCGCGTTCTACAGGACGTTAAGTGAATAAAGTTAAAATCATTCACAATTACAGTAAAACGCATGCCAATAAAAACCCACTTACACGTCGTCATTTCGAATCTGATGATCGAAAAACGCGAAGTGAAAATGTGTCTCAGTGTCGTCGTTCCGTAGCATCGGGTGGGCGTTGCATGTATTTAAGCTCCCGCGGCATGACGTCTCAATCCGGGTTACGGGTAGTGGAATTTCCGCTTACGTAAGTTCCGGTAACATGTAATATCGTAGTCAAAATGTTAATGCACAGGTTTTTGTTCCGGGTGAAGGAAATTCCTTTTCATAGAATTCCGGGGATGGGAATATTTACTGTATTTATATATATATATCCTTATATTATATATTTTGCTTCTTCACAGCAGGTCATAATGATGGTTCCATCAGACCAGACGGGGTTCTGATTTGAAGCATTAAAAGGAAACATTGTAACTCTCTGAAGTGTTGCTGACCATCCCGATTGCCATGCATTGCGGAAGTGTACTTCTACAATTTTATTGGCAAATGACTATTATCGCGGCAATCATGACATTGTGTGGATGTTGCCGTGTTTCCTGTACGGCGGCTCCGCTGATCCAATTTATCACTACAGCTGGTGCGCCGTAAAAATTTTTCCAATTTTTGTTGAAATACCATTTCCATTCTGCTTACAAAATTGGCACTTTACACTAAAGATTATGCAAAAGATGAAGTCTATTCAATGTACACACAACTTGAAACTTTCACAGAAAAAAATCCCAAGATTGTTCACTCTTTGGCATTTGACTCAGCAAGACTGATTTGTTCTTGATTTTTCCTGTTCGGTGCTTTCTATCATCTTTGTTACCGATTTGTTGCTTTACTCTTGTATATGTTAGTTGTTCCATGTACAGCACTTTGTATGCAGCGATGGCTGTTTGAAAGTGCTCGATAAATACAGTTGAGTTGAGTTGAGACTCTTTCAAGTGAAAATTTGACAGAGGCCTTTGTGCAATTTTGCTTCTGCATTCCTGGTGAAGACCAACATGTGACTTCAAATTTGCTGCTCAAAATCAAGACTAAAAAAAGAAACACATTCCCTGCCACATTTAAGATTTGTTCATTACTTGTATTCATAAAATGTCGTGTAAATGTGAGAAAAAGCTGTTGATTCTTACCTCATATAGTGATAGTGAAGTCCCAAACTGTTTACTTTACTGTGTATGGGTTATGAATGCATTTTCCGGATAGAATGATATCGTCACACACTGTACACAGAGCTGAACCAGCGACATCGAGCTTTTTCACGAAATCCGACACAAGCACAGACAATGGTTCCTCTTTACTGGTTCCTACTGGGGACACCGTCAGCTTTCTATCCAACCAGTCCCATCGAAACTTGTTTTTCAGATCCGCATCTATCTGACGCTTTTTAGCTTCGTCACGAGTCTCGATAACATTCGGCATGTTGTTTAATACAGACTACATACACGAGGAATTTCAATACACTACATCCCACGTGCAAAGCCATTCAGAATTCGTGAGAAAGGTGTTTAGGAAGGCGAACACGGATTGGTTGTGATTCTGCATTTGCCGATATAGCGACCAATCACAACAAGTAAGACATTGGTTTTAGCCCAAATACGAAGTAACGACAAACTAGAGCGAGAAAAAATGGCATTCAAAATGGATGATTGCAAACTTTATTTGGAAACATTACAAGTCTGCCGAAAACAAGTAAGTCAGGCAGCCCAGAAATAACCCCAGCCGCCCCCCCCCCCCCAAAATGTTCTCAACGGATTTGGAACTAGATAAAAAAAGGTCCACTTTGACTGGAAAAAAGTGGACAAATCTCATCCCTGTGTGGTTATTCTTAAAGAAATGATTGTCCGCCCCCAAATTGTTCTCGGGGTCGCATGGCTTGTGGTCAGCATAATCAAAGGTTTGGAAGTCCATATTTTTGGTATGTGAATTTCCTATTCAGTCGAGCCTGAGAGTTTTTTGTCAGGTGGTGAACATTTCTTAGCGTGCTGCCTGATAATGTTGAACTCCGGCCTGTTGTGTTGGAGTACTAGTGCGGGGGTCGACTACAAAGTAGCCAATTTCCCCTCTGTCACGTGCAGCTTTTAATTTTGGGAGGAGTTCTTTTCTTTTTTTTTTTTGATGCACAGCATCTGTAAAGTCTTCGTTCATGTAGGTTTTGGAGCCTTTAAAGTATTTTGTTCTCTGTGTGTGTGTTGGGCAAAACCAGCCAATCTTGATCGAGTATGAAAAAGATAAAAGCCTAATATGGGAGTATTTTGCATATGAGGCAAACAAACATGGCAAACCAAAACACCTTGATGTACTGTGTGCAAAATGCAAACAGTGCTTCAAAATGGTGGCGGGCAAGTGAAGCGACACGACGATTTTGGCAAAACACCTCAAGGACGAGCACCCTGGCCTTCATTACGAATTCCAGCAGGAAAGCATCGCTCTCGTTCATCCTTGGCCTTATTGTATTCAACCAATTCATGATGTCAGTCTGACCGATGGCCAGAATTATTCTGCGATTGGCTTTATGCTGAGTCAATGTTGTTTGTTTTGTTATTAGCTGCGGGCCCGCGGTTAGCTTTATGCTCAGTGAATGTTATTAGCCATGAGGCACCGGCCCGCGGCGACGAGCCGTGAGATTGCTAACACGACTCAAACGTATTTTGTCTCCGACGATCTTGTGTTAAAAATAAAAAAAAGCACAAAATGTTTTATTCATTTTTGCTTTGGAGGTCGAAGTGTTTTCTGTATTGTGCTCCTGAATTAATGTTGCTGAACTGAATTTGAATTCATTATTGTGTATTGATTTATTTAATTTTAGTTTTCCGAACGGTGGAATAGTTCAAAAAATGAGACAAGGATTTATTTATTTATCGATTTATTTTACTTAATTGTTGTTTGGTGTTGTGTTGATGCGTTTAGGTTCTTCTTTGTTGCAGTCAAAAAAAAACACTGGTAATATAATTATTCTTCGCGATGAGTTGGACTGTAATTTCTTTCGTTTGTTCTTTAATATTAGTGAGGTTTCGATGTAATGCAGAAGTGTACTTCTACAATTTTATCAGCAAATGACGATTATCGCGGCAATCATGACATTGTGTGGATGTTGCCGTGTTTCCTGTATGGCAGCTCGCTTATCCAATTTATCACTAAGGCTGGTGCGCCGTAAAAATTTTTTCCAACTTTTGTTGAAATCCCATTCCTATTTGCTTACAAAATTGGCACTTTACACTAAAGATTATGCTAAAGATGAAGTCTATTCAATGTACACACTACTTGAAACTTTCACAGAAAAAAATCCCAAGATTGTTCACTCTTTGGCATTTGACTCAGCAAGACTGATTTGTTCTTGATTTTTCCTGTTCGGTGCTTTCTACCATCTTTGTTATCGATTTGTTGCTTTACTCTTGTATATGTTAGTTGTTCCATGTACAGCACTTTGTATGCAGCGATGGCTGTTTGAAAGTGCTCTATAAATACAGTTGAGTTGAGTTGAGACTATTCTTTCAAGTGAAAATTTGACAGAGGCCTTTGTGCAATTTTGCTTATGCATTCCTGGTGAAGACCAACATGTGACTTCAAATTTGCTGCTCAAAATCAAGACTAAAAAAAGAAACACATTCCCTGCCATATTTAAGATTTGTTCATTACTTGTATTCATAAAATGTCGTGTAAATGTGAGAAAAAGCTGTTGATTCTTACCTCATATAGTGATAGTGAAGTCCCAAACTGTTTACTTTACTGTGTATGGGTTATGAATGCATTTTCCGGATAGAATGATATCGTCACACACTGTACACAGAGCTGAACCAGCGACATCGAGCTTTTTCACGAAATCCGACACAAGCACAGACAATGGTTCCTCTTTACTGGTTGACATGTGTTTGGAAACAAATCGAACTTTTGACTGAATTTCTGATTATCCCATGACTGATGCGCATGTAAACACATCATCTAAACATGGCTGTGGTTATTGTGGTCCTCTCAACATGGCTCGAACATAACAAGCAAACAATTATTTCAAACATTGACTAACCTAGAAGTGACGTGTGAGCGTCACTCGCTGTTTTTTTTCTTTTGTCTTTCCCGCCCCCAACTCTTGATGCCTTTTTGACGACATGTCCAGATATCCAAAAATAAACTTTTGCCAAATATTTGTTAACATACTTTACAAGCATTTCTGATATATATGATATGCTATTATTATTATTATTCCAATTATTATCCTTTTTTACAGCTTGATTTTTTTTGGTGCTCCCCACAACAGCGTGTTGGTGCCCGACGCACAGTGTGTGATGAGCGCCTTGCCTTGTCCATCCATGAGCCATAGCTGCGGTCCACCAGGACTGCTGCACCCTTTGTGGTATGGATGTCCCTTTCCGGCTGGTGCGCCATCTGGCCGCTGATTCTTGTCAGAAAAAGGCAACAAAAGTGGTCAGATATCAGCGGACCTCACACATTGATTTCAGATGACCTTACCAAGGCTTGGTATAAACAACCACCATTTTACATGAATAAATACATTGACAACTGTAAGACAACATACTCTTGCTGCCTTAAAGATGCATTTAGAAAAATAAAAACTGGTCTGAGATTGACATACTCAAATGAAGATCCAAATCGTTCCGAAGAAGCATTTTTTTTTCACTTTTCACTTCACTGTACGACAAATGTTGTCCATCGAGAAGAATGACCAGGAAGTATCAAAGCTTGAACAAGACATGGAGGACACTGCATCGAGAATGCATGTAAGAAGGAAAACTTGCCATTCAAACGTTTTCTAAAGAACTAAAGCTGCTGAACTGAATGAAGAGGGATAAAAAAAAAAACTAGTAAATATTACAGGATCAAGCAAAAGACAACATTAGCATACACTGTAAAAACACCACAGGAGTCAGAACTCACAAGATGTTTGAAATTCTATACAAAAATGATGCCTTGAAGAAAAATAAATGATCCAGAATATTTTAGAGGATAAAAAATATTTTTGACTGATATAATACCTCATAATCATGAATGAATACAATGAAGATTTTATCCACAGGGGTAGAGAACTAGTGAAAGATATTCCAGAGTCAAGGTATAACTATGAAATAGATAAATACCTACAGTAATCCATAATTTTTTTGCATTTAATTGGTCTGTGACTGGCCAGCAACCACTTCAGGGTGTCCCGAATGTGCTGGCCGAACACAGCTGGGAGAAGATCCAGCATGCCCGCGGCCCTTCTGAGGGTAAAACGGATCGGTATATGGATGTATGGATTATGTCTTTCCATTCACAGAACTCCCGGCTCAAAGGGCAATCAAAAATTCCATTCTGACCATATCTGAGACATGTTATAATGAAGGTAAACATTGAAATACAGGCAAACCTTCTGTTTTTGGCCTCCTATTTTTATATCTCACTGCTGGGAAACCAGTCATGAATCTCACCAATGTTGAGGTAGGGATTTGAAGAAGACTCAGCTGATCCAAGATTTTGAAGCAAAGAGAACTTTATTGGCCAGGAAGCAACACACAGTATCAAACAACAATTCATATAGCTCCATCACACATTTCATGACAAAATGGAAGCTGTCCATTTTATTCAGGATCCCATCCAATAAAAGGCAATGCAACACATCACTTGATGCGTGGTGTGCTATCCAGACAAAGATAAAACTTGAAAAAATTAAACAAAACAAAAAAAGAATGAATACAAATGACCAAACCTCCCTTAGAACTAATGAAAACAAATTACATACAAACGTTGCAAATAAAAAACTAACTGTAATAAAGAATCGAAAAGTATTATAACACTGATAACAATGCTAAATCTTCTAACTCATTACAACCAAAAATGTGAAAAAAAAACTTCAATGCACTGAAGGAAAAGAAATCTTAGCATTCCAGTAAGGAGGTACATAAAATACAATCAGCCTGATGAATCCTGCTCAGATGAGATGTGAAAATTTCATTGATCACTGTTAATTTCATCATCACATTTGCGATTCTTAATCTGAGACATCCACGACAATCTTTGGCCACTAACTGAGTAGGAAAAAGGTTTCTCACCAGTGTGCGTTCTTATAAAAAATAGGTAAGATAAAAAATATTTTTGACTGATATAATACCTCATAATCATGAATGAATACAATGAAGATTTTATCCACAGGGGTAGAGAACTAGTGAAAGATATTCCAGAGTCAAGGTATAACTATGAAATAGATAAATACCTACAGTTATCCATAAATATTTTTCTTTATTTTTCATCGATGGGTATTTGTATTTGATCATAAAGTTGGGCTCTTGCAATAAAGTGTTCCTTAGTTCTGAACTATTTTCATACTTAACTATTAGTTATCAACTATTTCATAAGCTTTTACAACATGCCATGCGTTCCATCCTTCTGCGGTCTGTGCCATTATCTGGCAACCCCAGAAAAAAATTTCTAAATCCGCCCCTCTCCAAGAGAACGTAATCATGGCGAAAAGGTTAGGTCAGAGAAAAAATGATTCAGAATACAGGATATTTCACCCAAAGGGGAGATTTTTTTTGTTTGTTTGTTTGTTTAATGCAAATAAAAAACCCAGCCACAGGGGAGCAGTGCCCTCCCCTGGGGGTACACTGTTCCCCAGTGCCGGTCCCAAGCCCGGAAAAATGGGGAGGGTTGCGTCAGGAATGGCATCCGGCGTAAAACTTTTGCCAAAATGAACATGCGAGTTGATAAAATGATTTCCATACTGGATCGGTCGGGGCCCAGGATAAAAACGACCGCCAACAGTGCTGTTTACCTTCAGGGTACTATTGGAAATTGGACTACTGTTGGTCAAAGATAAAGCACATCACAATCTCCTTTGCCAAAATATCCAGAAGCATTTTGAAATCAGAGATAGTTGTTATAATCTAAGAGGTATCAATCAATATAAAAAATCCAGAACAAGAACAAACATCAAGCAAAGGTGTATATCAGTAATAGGAGTCAACCTGTGGAATAAGCTTGAAACGGATCTGAAAATGAGTAAATCGCTGGAGGAGTTCAAAAACAAATTTAAAAGATTAGTACAAACAAGCTACAAAAATCAAAGTTAAGAAGATAAATTCGATATACTTATAAAATATAGTAATATAACGGTCTGTTCTTGTTTTGGATTTTGATCAACTCATTAAATGTATTCAAGAAATGCAGTATTTATAATGAATATGAGACAATTGATATAAAAAGGAGAATGAATAATTATATACATGTATATATGTAGGTGTGTGTATATGTATATGTGTGTGTATATATATATATATTAGATATTTATGTGTGTGT
>NW_017804811.1:76477-79031 GCF_001891065.2 Hippocampus comes
CCTGATAACTTACAAGAGTGGAGGCAGGTCCACACCGATAGATTATATCCTATGTAGAAGAGGTAATCTGAGGGAGGTTAACGACTGTAAGGTGGTGCCAGGAGAGAGTGTAGCCAAACAGCATAGGATAGTAGTGTGCAAGCTGACAATGGAGGTGAGGAAAAGGAAGAGGGTGAAGACAGAGAAGAAAATAAAATGGTGGAAATTGAGGAAAGAAGACTGTTGTGAAGAATTTAGGAGTGAGGTAAGGGCAGTTCTGGGCAGCGTTGAGGAATTCCCAGATGATTGGGAGACTACTGCAGCAGTGATTAGGGAGACAGGAAAGAAGGTGCTCGGTGTGGCCTCAGGACAGAGAAAGGTGGACAAAGAGACTTGGTGGTGGAATGTTGAGGTTCAGGAAAGTGTACAGAGGAAGAAATTAGCGAAGAAGCGATGGGATAGTGAGAGAACAGAAGAGAACAGGCTGGAGTACAAGAAGATGACAAGGGAAGTGAAGAGAGAAGTGGCCAAGGCCAAACAGAAGGCATATGAGGAGTTATACGAGAGGTTAGACACAAAGGAAGGTGAAAAAGAATTGTACAGGTTGGCGAGACAGAGAAATCAGGCTGGGAAGGATGTACAGCAGGTGAGGTTGATTAAAGACAGAGAGGGAAATGTCATTACGAGTGAGGAAAGTGTGTTGAGGAGATGGAAAGAATACTTTGAGGAGTTGTTAAATGAGGAAAACAATAGGGAACGTAGGAATGAAGAGCCAGAGAGGATTAAGAAGAAGGTCGATCAGGTTAGAAAGGATGAAGTCAGGAAAGCATTAAAAAGGATGAAGAGTGGGAAGGCGGTTGGTCCAGATGACATACCAGTGGAGGTATGGAAGTGCTTAGGGGAGGTGTCGGTTGATTTTCTGACTAGGTTGTTTAATAGAATATTAGACACGAACAAGATTCCTGATGAGTGGAGGAAGAGTGTCCTGGTACCAATCTATAGGAAGGGCGATGTACAGAGTTGTAGAAACTACAGGGGGATAAAGTTGATGAGCCATATGCTGAAGTTTTGGAAAAGAGTAGTTGAAGCCAGGTTGAGACAGGAAGTGGAGATTTGTGAACAGCAGTATGGTTTCATGGCAAGGAAGAGCACCACAGATGCAATATCTGCCCTGAGGATGCTGATGGAGAAGTACCCGCGGAAAATTGCCATCTGTGGGTTAGACACAAAGGAAGGTGAAAAAGAATTGGACAGGTTAGCGAGACAGAGAAATCAGGCTGGGAAGGATGTACAGCAGGTGAGGTTGATTCAAGACAGAGAGGGAAATGTGAGGAAACGAGTGAGGAAAGTGTGTTGAGGAGATGGAAAGAATACTTTGAGGAGTTGTTAAATGAGGAAAACAATAGGGAACGTAGGAATGAAGAGCCAGAGAGGATTAAGAAGAAGGTCGATCAGGTTAGAAAGGATGAAGTCAGGAAAGCATTAAAAAGGATGAAGAGTCGTAAGGTGGTTGGTCCAGATGACATACCAGTGGAGGTATGGAAGTGCTTAGGGGAGGTGTCGGTTGATTTTCTGACTAGGTTGTTTAATAGAATATTAGACACGAACAGGATTCCTGATGAGTGGAGGAAGAGTGTCCTGGTACCAATCTATAAGAAGGGCGATGTACAGAGTTGTAGCAACTACAGGGGGATAAAGTTGATGAGCCATATGCTGAAGTTTTGGAAAAGAGTAGTTGAAGCCAGGTTGAGACAGGAAGTGGAGATTTGTGAACAGCAGTATGGTTTCATGCCGAGGAAGAGCACCACAGATGCAATATTTGCCCTGAGGATGCTGCTGGAAAAGTACAGGGAAGGTAGGAAGGAGCTGCACTGTGTATTTGTAGATTTAGAGAAGGCTTATGACAGGGTGCCAAGAGAGGAATTGTGGTTCTGTATGAGGAAGTCAGGGGTTGCAGAGAAGTACGTTAGGTTGGTTCAGGACATGTATGAGAATAGTACAACAGTGGTGAGGTGTGCAGTTGGACGGACAGAAGACTTCAAGGTGGAGGTAGGACTGCATCAAGGATCGGCCCTGAGCCCCTTCTTGTTTGCTATGGTGATGGATAGATTGACAGATGAGGTCAGACAGGAGTCGCCCTGGACCATGATGTTTGCAGATGACATTGTGATCTTTAGTGAGAGTAGACAGCTGCTACAAGAAAACCTAGAAAGATGGAGGTCTGCACTGGAGAGAAGAGGAATGAAGGTCAGTCGTAGTAAGACAGAGTACATGTGCATAAATGAAAGGGAGACCAGTGGATGGAGAAGTACAGGGAAGGTAGAAAGGAGCTGCACTGTGTATTTGTAGATTTAGAGAAGGCTTATGACAGGGTGCACAGCAGGTGAGGTTGATTCAAGACAGAGAGGGAAATGTGAGGAAACGAGTGAGGAAAGTGTGTTGAGGAGATGGAAAGAATACTTTGAGGAGTTGTTAAATGAGGAAAACAATAGGGAACGTAGGAATGAAGAGCCAGAGAGGATTAAGAAGAAGGTCGATCAGGTTAGAAAGGATGAAGTCAGGAAAGCATTAAAAA
>NW_017804811.1:79154-80371 GCF_001891065.2 Hippocampus comes
TTTTTTTCCCTTAATTTAACAAAACAATTTAACAAAATACTCATTTTACCAAAATAAATACTAAACATGAAAACAAAAATATCCTTTTCATTTGTACAATTCCCCTTTTCACATCCCCTCTGAAATCACTGAAAAATACAGTATATCAGAAGAGGAGTTAAGAACCATTTTAAAAACTGACACAAGGGAGCACAGGAATGTGCAGTGCTGTTCTTCCACTAAAGGTGAATGCAATGTTTGAGGCATGCAAATATTATTTGAGGACGCCATTGTGATGTTCATTTACCATGTTGCGGTGTTCTGCTTTTAAACAGCTGCAAAGATCCCCGGGTAGACGGGAGCAAAACTGCACACAATCGAAACCTCCCGCGATTCGTCTTGTCTAATTGTCTGTGTGCAGCTCTCCTGGACTGAAGCTGTGAGCACAACTGTGGCGTCGCGCATGCGTCTGTTTCCTGACACAATCATCCATTTTGAATGCGTGTGTGTTGGGATAGACGCGTGCTGACGCTTATGTATGGGCACACCTTAAGTTCAGAGGAGCCAATCAGCGCATCGTTATCGCCGACATGCCCTGCTCAGCCAGGGTCTCCAGTTAGTCAAACATTATACAACACACAGTCGCGCTGCTGCGGTCCTCTGCAATACATCTGTTAGTGCACGCAAAGAATGAAACGGATAATTTTAACAAGCGAACGCGGTAATGCGCAGATTATAGTCCACAAATATAAAATGTATAACGTAAAAATCACTTTATAATTTATTATTTTATACAATTTGCCGAGGGTTCGGACAGAGGAGGTCCGGACAGAGGAGCTCGGCGGTCCGGTCGTGGATCGCGGTCCGCCAGTTGAGGAAGACATCTGTATAGTATTTCGAACAACACTCGAACCTATCGTATCATTTCCTAAATCAGTCACATGGTACACCCCCTTCGCGGGGCTTCAAACGTCACAACTGACGCCATCAACACGCGCTTCAACTCCCCATTCATGAACAACTCATCGAGATTTCTTGGCACACGCTTCAGGGATTCGACCCGTGGAGCACATCTCAAGCTAAACCCCCACCCGGGGCGTCCACAATCATCTCGCTGGACCTAAACATCTTTCGTTGAAGCTTAATGTCCGTTGAAAGTCGTCTCAGTGTACGTTGGTGTTTCTCAGCGTAGTTTAGCTTCGGTTAGCTTGCTAGACGCTAACAAAGAGGACCCCCGG
>NW_017804811.1:89576-89681 GCF_001891065.2 Hippocampus comes
CTCAACGCGCGCCAGTTCCGGACAGCAGTCAAGCCACCAATTGTTAATACAAATACATGACGGAAATCTACCGAAGCGAGCGCCGTTGACCACCTTCAAAATAAA